>NC_139717.1:8535507-8608007 GCF_964188405.1 Protomyctophum parallelum
AAGTGACTTTAGGCTTGTTTTTCTTTTAAACCATTTGGTAAATATTGGTAGGTTGCATTGTTTTGGGCTTGTTTCTCAAGTGGAGCAGATTAATATATAATTTGACATACTGTATGCGCCGGTGTACCATCTGAATATTTGTTGTCTAAGTTAGATTAAGATGACACTGTTTATAGTTCGGTTTGTCCCACCATATTAGCTATATTATTTATACTTTCAATGCTTCACTGAGATTTATCTCTAATTTTGCATTCAGGACCCATCATTGCACTTTGTATTCACTAGTCGGTTGGTCATCTTTAACTTCATGTAGGTTACCGCATTGGTACATCTTTATTTATCATGCTACATGCTATATTGTGCCCTATTTGTGAACCAAGGCTGGCAAAAGAAGCCTATTTTATTTTGGCCCATGGGCTTGGAAAGACCTTCAATCCAGACTCCTTGATCTCATTTTAGGACTTTTAAAAAGATTACAGCGGAAGTTCTCGCCACAAGCTGTTCCTGCTTTGACGTTTTACTGGTGTTTTATCATTGCTTTGCTTTTATCATAAATTGTATTTATATGGCTGGTGACTGTTATGTGCACAATACTTTTGGTAGTGTCTATTCTTTACACATTATCTTGGCATTCTTGCAAATTATACTTTGTCTCCATGTCTTTTTACTGGTTAAATAAATGTTCTACTGTATGTTCTCCCTTCCTTTTTCTGGAAAACAAAATCTAAAAATCTAAATCTTAAAATCTAATTTTTGCAGAATGTTCACCCCAGAATAGGGACGCTAGCTTCCATGACATTAAAATAACGTTTTATTCATTAAAATAAGTTCAGATTTCGCAAGAATCAAAGTGGAGCCCCAGATAAGCATCTCTAAATGATTGGCTATATGAAACGGTTGCCTATAGTGAATAAAGTCAGTGTGCTTCTAAGCCTCCTTTCAGCTTTCAGTTCCACACAGCAGTGGCAGATCCACGCACCTTAATCTTCATGGTGGACGGCGCCAGGGCAGTGATCTCCTTCTGCATGCGGTCAGCGATACCAGGGTACATGGTGGTGCCGCCTGACAGCACGTTGTTGGCGTAGAGGTCCTTGCGGATGTCGATGTCACACTTCATGATGCTGTTGTAGGTAGTCTCATGGATACCGGCAGACTCCATGCCTGTGGTGAGAAGAGGGGAAGTATATTGTGAGGAACAGTGGTGGGGGGAAAAGTACTACATTTCTTTACTTAAGTAAAGGTATCGATACGGCAATGTAGAAACACAATTAGAAGTAAAAGTCCTGGAATCAATATGTACTTGAGTATATTACCATTGGTATTGGTACCAAAAGTAAAAGTACTCATTGTGTAAAATGCCCTGTTTTACACGGTATCATTATGTATAAAATGTATTCAAATATTTTGAAAGTAGCAGATCTTCAAGCTCACAACACGTTGCATTGTGACGTGTTGTGAGCTTGAAAATCATCAATTTTCAAATAGTTTAAATAGTTTAATAGTTAATGCATGTTTTGTAATAATAATTACAATCTACAACTAGTAACTAAAGTAACTAAAAGGGTAGTGGAGTAAAAGTACAATATTTGCCTCTGAGATGCAGTGGAGTAGAAGTAAAAGTATCGAAAATTGGAAATAAAGTACTAGAAGCAAAAGTACTTCACCATTATACTCAAGTACAGTACTTGAGTAAATGTACTTAGTTACTTTCCACCACAGGTGAGGAGGAATAAATATGTTGATGTGATGCGGTGTGATGGATGTGTTCTCAGCTCAGTTCAGAGGAGGTTTTGTCAGCAGCAGGGTGCCAAACACACAACGCCAGCCACCCACCGATGAAGGAAGGCTGGAACAGGGTCTCGGGGCAGCGGAAACGCTCGTTGCCGATGGTGATGACTTGGCCGTCGGGCAGCTCGTAGCTCTTCTCCAGGGAGGCTGAGGAGGCGGCGGTGGCCATCTCGTTCTCAAAGTCCAGAGCCACGTAGCACAGCTTCTCCTTGATGTCGCGGACAATCTCACGCTCGGCTGTCGGGGAAGGTCACGGGAGTGTTTAATGGACAGGCAAGAATTTCATATTGGTTTCAGACAGTCTATTAAAAGATGATCAGGTCCAGCATTTATGTACTTGAAGACAACCCAAATGATTTGGTGAACAAAAACAGGGAGACTGTAAAAGCAATGCAAAGTTAAAAACAACTGACTGTTACACAATCACCAGTTCCTGACAAATGACTCTTTCTATGTATATATGCTGACTCCTTTGCACATTTGATTGGGTTAAATGACTCATTTATATATGCTCAAGTCCTTTGCCATACAGTATTGCACATCCGGTTTTGTCGTACTGAATGTTTTTTTCCCCAATTTTGCCTATGTTCACTAATTAACACATGACCAGAATAAGGATAGTAGGGTTCATGTCGTTATATAATAATGTGTAATATAATTGAGATGCTACATGGATACTGGATAATTGCATGGAGGGGCCGTCACACCAAACAAAAGGCTCAGAGTTTGTCGTAGTAAAACTGTTCTGTGCTACTACTTACCAGTGGTGACAAAGGAATAGCCACGCTCAGTCAGAATCTTCATCAGGTAGTCGGTGAGGTCGCGACCAGCGAGGTCCAGACGCATGATGGCGTGGGGCAGGGCATAACCCTCATAGATGGGCACGTTGTGGGTGACACCATCACCAGAGTCCAGAACGATACCTATTGAAGGACTCATGGTTATTTCAGCTCTATCGACAGCAGCCAGTTCAGTTCAGAATGATAAAAGGTCTTCATCAAATTCTCATCCTAAAACCAAGAGACGGTAGTCCAATGGCTTCGGATGAATGATTCTGTATGATATAATTCTGCATCTTTATCATATAATGATAAAGATCTCAAGAACAATGTTTTGTTTTCATGCATTAAAACTCAACATTCAACATATCGTGTGCTTGAGTACACTGTAACAAGAGGTTTGGTTCCATAACAACAGTGTAGCAGCAATTACAACTTTGTCTTTGATCTAATGCAGCATTTACAACTTTGACCTAATATAACTATGACTAACTATACTGCATTATAAAGACTAGGCAATATTGCAATTACAGATTATATTATAGCTGCTCTGGATGAGTGGACAAAAAAGCCATTGCCTCGAGCCCGAGTATATAACTCCTACAGTTAGAGCATCTGGTCTCACCTGTGGTACGGCCGGAGGCGTAGAGAGACAGCACGGCCTGAATGGCCACATACATAGCCGGGACGTTGAAGGTCTCGAACATGATCTGGGTCATCTTCTCCCTGTTGGCCTTGGGGTTGAGGGGGGCCTCAGTGAGGAGGGTGGGGTGCTCCTCAGGGGCGACACGCAGCTCGTTGTAGAAGGTGTGATGCCAGATCTGAGGAGTTGAGGAGAGGCAGAGATATTTGTAAAGGCAATTAAGCAAAAATAATAATAAAGAAAAAAGGAGAAAAGGCTCAATACAGCTCCTTATCATGAGGTTACAATTAGCTGATCAATGCCTTTTGATTCATATCATTCACAGCTATTGTCCTCATTCCCAATATGGAATGAATCCATTATTATCCTTTAGTTTAGGACCACAGGATATTGACTAAGGATCTGACTACAGAGCCCCAGATTCCTAGGACTTCTAAGCATGATTTATACTACCGAGTGATATTTTTATCAGACTCATAATAAATGCATGGCCCTGCTTTTCCTCTAAAGTCTGAAGTTATTTTCGTTGACGTCTGAGTGCCATGTCTTTCTTTCGGTGGGGCAATGTCTGCCAAAAAAGACTAGGGCCCCAGTGCGATTTATACTTTGTACATCAGTGTCGCGTGCCATAAATGGCAGATCTACAAGTTCACGCTGTGCATTGCGCTGTGAACTTGTAGTTCTGCTATTTTGGGTACAGCGTCATGGCCATATACCATGGATGCTCACCTTCTCCATGTCGTCCCAGTTAGTGATGATGCCGTGCTCGATGGGGTACTTCAGGGTCAGGATACCTCTTTTGCTCTGGGCCTCGTCCCCCACGTAGGAGTCCTTCTGCCCCATGCCCACCATGACACCCTGTGGGGAGAGAAGGGAGATGTCTAATTACAAACCACAGATGGACATCTAAAGCATCTAAAGACACGTCTAAAGACAGGACCCATGTTTGGGTCGAGGCTTGCGAGTATCCCCTTATTTTGTTTATTTCAGTATAAGTCACAATATTTCATCAATTAAAAACAATTCCAACATATTTCATCAATACAATCAAATAGTTTCCAAAAATAAAATAAAAACATTTAAGAAGTAGTGAAAATACCAGATCTGCAAACTCACAAGCGGCACAAAGCAACGCGTTGTGAGCTTGTAGATTTGCCATTTTCACTATAGTCTGGGTCACGGGCAAACATCTACTTTCTGTTTGGGTCTCTCTTTCGAGCTAAAACGCTTGGGAACCACTGAACAAAAGCCTCAAATATTAGCCCCACGCTATTATTTGTATGTATCAAAATGTATCAAAGTCCTTTTCCTACGGTGACATATAAATCAATAACTGTTTAACCCATTCTGACCGGGCACTCATTTTGGTGTCAGCATCATGTTATGCTTTAGCTATTTAAAAATAGCAGATCTACAAGCTCATATCGCGCCACCGAGTGGCGCGATACGAGCTTGTAGGTCTGCTATTTTTGAAAAATCGAAGAGCGACTGACATTTTTAGAATCTGATCTCAGGTCAGAATGGGTTCATCAGACCAGTGTGTGTCCGGCGGAAACCTCGTATGAATCTGATCTCAGGTCAGAATGGGTTAATCACTCAAAGGCTAAAGTTTGTGCAAAGCCGTACCTGGTGACGAGGGCGGCCCACGATGGATGGGAACACGGCGCGAGGAGCATCATCTCCGGCGAAGCCAGCCTTCACCAGGCCAGAGCCGTTGTCACACACAAGAGCGGTGGTCTCATCGTCATCACACATGATGTCAGCTGGGTTTCTGTTGGGACAAGGTGTATTACATTTATCAGACAGAGAATTTCTTTTTACAAAAAAAAAGAAATGTTATGTTATCCTAAACATGACTAACATGACAACTAACATGTTGGAATCACCTCTACACCAAATCTCTTCACTGAATATAGCAGATCTACAAGCTCACATATTGTGATGGTTGTGAGCTTGTAGATCTGCTATTTTGGCCAAATGATGGCCCCAGAATAGGGTTGGGGTAGGCCAGGACAACAGTGCTGCGAGTATGCAAGTTAATGACCACTACCACTACCAACAAAAAACCTAGCTTTTACAGCTGATACAGTAAGTGGGTAAAAAAACAAATGCAATAGTCCTCATACTGTAGGTAGGATAGGAATAGACTGGTGTCCATTCGTCAGTAACCTAATCCATCCATAGTAGACAAGACATAGTCTATTGTAAAATACCCGACATTCAAACATTAAAAAAACACATATCAAAAGTTCCAAATAGAAGTTAATCCCATGTTTGCGTCTCCAGGTAGTCCAGTGTGCACGTCCTCAGCAGATAATGTATTAAGTTCATCAATTATGCTACTCACCAGAGCTTGTTCCTGTCTTGAGAAGTAGTGGCAGAGAGAGAGAGAGAGTAGCACCAAGAGCTTGTTCCTGTCTTGAGAAGTAGTGGCAGAGAGAGAGAGAGAGTAGCACCAAGAGCTTGTTCCTGTCTTGAGAAGTAGTGGCAGAGAGAGAGAGAGAGAGAGTAGTAGTGTGGTAGAGAATGCAGAGGGCTGACACCAATTTATAGCCCAGCTCCTCCACATGTTGCCGCCTCTATACTCCAGACGCGCCCCTCTTCCCTTATTTGGTGACCCCCCCCCTGTGCCATTGAGCCGAGTCTCCATGAATGGAAGAGCTTGCAAAGAGCAGGGCTGTGGGGAGGCCCCTCGCGGCACCGAGCCTCCTTGACGCCCATGTATGGAGTGGGCCCATGCATGCAGAGGAAGGGTGTTGGGTTGTGTGATGGTGAGAAGAGGCATTTCTCCGTTTTCAACACCCCAGTAGGAGCGGCCGGACGCCAAAGCAAATGTTATTCGTGGGATAAGGTTTCAAGCATCTTGTTAATGTCATGCCCAGGAAGTTAACGGGGTGCCTATTGTCGCCTGTGTGTGAATCTTTGGACTATGGAATGAACTCTCCTGTCATTTTACTGATAATTAGTGATATATCCCATTATTATAGAAACCAGTCAAAGGTCAACACACTGCCCTGGTAGCATGTCACATGCTCCGATTATAATGATTTGGGACAAAATATATAGGCTATATGTCCACTAAAATGATTGCTGCATGTAGGCTACATCACCATGCTGAATATATTAGGCTACTATAGCTACGAGCCATGTCCAGCTTAAACAGTAATAGTTGAAAAAGTATGCAATATTAATCTATAAAACCGTATGCCCTCCCTATATACTTCATTGTACGACAAAAAGCTAAATAGCCCATCTGCAACGTATTACTGTTTTTGAAAATATTGAAATGCTTTGACATTTTAATTTAATATCATAATATCACTGACAATCGGAGAACAAACGTCTTTCCAAAATGGATGATATTGCCTAATTGAAAACAAGAAATGTTTATTGTGTCAGTTTCACATTCCCAGCTCTAGACTATTATATAGCAATATAGTCCACAGGCACAGCCCTATAGTATTTGTTCCTGTATTAGTCCTAACTAAGTATCTAGGTACTTGACACTAATTTATTTTAATACTGTAGGTGTAAATGTATTCCTGTTACTGTGGCAAAAGCACAAGCAGGCTTGAAGTTGACCTCCCCCTGTGACCGTTGACTATGAGTCACACAAACCAATTGAGTGGGTGAGGTAATTCACAGACACCAGTGTTTTAGACACAGAGCCCACCCACATTCTGTCTTTGAGCATCTGTCAGCTCAGCTGTGCTGGGGTCTCCTGCACTCACACTGCTGAGTGAGTGAGTGTGCGTGTGCATGTGTGTGTACGTTTAGTTTTAGTTTTTTTATCAAAGCGAGGAACAAATAGGTGAAATGATGCCTTTATATCCACTATAGGCAGTGTAAAGTACAGTTACTCAAGTACAATTTTTAGTAGTGTTTTCAAATTTTCAATACTTTTACTTCTACTCCACTACCTTGCAAATATTGTACCTAGCTTTTACTCCAATACAATCATTTGACAAATTTAGTTACTAGTTACATTTTGATTATTATTAGAATCCTAGAGATTATTACAAAACATTCATTAACCACTTCAGCATACCATGTGTTGTGAGTTTGTACATTGGCTATTTTCAAAACATTTCTATACATTTGGAAACTGAAATAGGACATAAAATGTGTACTTTTTTAGTATTTCTACATTGTAGTATTGGTACTTTTAAAACAAAAGTGTGAGTACTTCTTCCACCACTGACTATAGGAATCAAACGAAGCAATACCTGCACTTCATCATTTGATATGTTTGAGGTCCAGAGGAACCAGGAAACGGAAAACGGAAGAAGCAGATAGTTGAGAAAGAAAGAAAGAAAGCATATCATTCAGAAAGAACAAAAGAAAGTAGATAGTTCCAAAAGAAAGAAGATATTCGGGGGAAAACAATAAAGGAAGCAGATGCAAAAGAAAGCAGATATAAGGAAAGAAATAAAGAAAAGAAAGCACCACAGAAAGAATACAAATATTACAAGATAAGTTACTGTAGGAAGTTAAGGGTGGGATTATGATCCTGCACAGTGTAAAACAATTTTTTTTACACTTTCAGACTTTAATAACACTAATAATGTTACTGTATGTTTCGGTGCTGTGGACTGGACTCAGATCAACCATCAACAATATTCTCTGTTGATTCCCTGTGTATTTTTACGTCACTGGCAGGAAATCCCTATAGGGAGGGACAGGGATAGATGTTATCCCAATGCCTGTGTTGTGTACACAGACCTGTTCTAGAGCAGTGGTTCCCAAACCCATTGGTGGGTCAGTCGTGGACACAGTTAAAAAGGTTGGGAACCACTGTAATCTCTAGAGAGTACACACGTTCCAATGTGTCTTTGTATGTAAGGCAGTAGATAGAATAGACAAGAATAGAATAGATATTTTTCAGCCCTAATGGGAGTTTGTGACTGTACAGAAATGTCATGTGCGCGTGCGCATGCATCACACACACACACACACACACACACACACACACACACACACACACACACACACACACACACACACAGTTCACTTAACCCCTATATTTTTTGTTGTATGACAAATGCCGGAAATGGCCAGTCTACACGGTCAAAACGGATCGCAATGTGATTGATGAGTTGTGAGTGAGCTTGCATATCTGCTACTTTTGACAGTTCAAAAATTTTATATTTCCAAAAAGGTGAAGATTTCAAGAAAGATTGATTCTGTTTATTTTCTAAATCAACGTTGACTCAGGGTTCAACCTCACATGTAGGCCTATCATGATTCTCACTAAACACATAAATGACAAGCTTGTATATTAATGATTAAAAAAAAACCACAGTGGTCAATGTCCAAGATTCTACCTGCTTATATCTGACCGAAAATCTAGAAGATGAACAATCTATATTTATGCCCTGTTGCCATCGAGACTAGAGTTTTACATTTGATACATGCTTGGACTGTGCTACTAAATGGATTTCCTTACTTGCTGCACCTAAATTAGAAATAGGCTTTGATCTAGCTGCTGTCCTGCTCAGACAAGTCTATGACAGAAATAATTGCGCTGTACTCTTCATGCTATACATGATTATGCATTTTAGATTTTTTGCTAAAAAGCATTCTTTTGTTACTTTGGTTATTCAAAAATAGCAGATATACAAGCTCATAGTGGTAGATCTGCTATTTTAGAGAAATGTGTGCAAATCAATATTTTGAACTGAAGCAAACATTTTTAACTCAAATCTTTGCTTCTGGGGGTCCATGTAACATCCTTGACATGAAAAGGTTTGCACAAATTTGAGATAAAGCAACACAGGTTTTTCAGAAAACTTTTGTAGACATTTAGAATCAGCCTCAGGTTTAAAGGATCGTTCGATGAATCCCATAGCTTTGAGAATTGAGAATTTAAAAAAAGAGTAGGCCTACAGCACACCACAATAACATTACAGATTAGTGTCGGATTTTGACATGTTCTTCTTATTCATGTTCTAGAATCACTGTTCCAACGTACAAGACATTAACATCAAAATAATATGCATGAGTTCATAATCTAAGTGCTCTAAATCTAAATACCCACTTGGTAATATGAGTTTATGTGTTCAGGGAATGCCACAACAACCAAAGCTACTTGAAAACATAAATATTCGATGATCTTTTAGATTTTGTATTGTATCCCTCATGGGTCAGGGGACATGGTCACGTTATCCACTTGGAACTTGGTGTACTCATTTTATATAGTAAGTATTTCCACACATTTTCTGAAACATTTCAAAATAAACAAGAAAGTGAAGAGTCTTGCTCACGTTCAAGTGAGGGGTCACATTCATGAGTGGTAGGTCTTGGTCACATCATGGGTGACAGGCCAGGGCCAGATTACAGTGGTAGCCTTTGCAGAAAAGCTTTTCATGCCTTCACCCTGCATTAGAAACAGGCACGTTTCCTGTGACAAAAATAGTAAAACACTCGATTAGTGTTTCAAATACACAATACAGTTTCAGTTACTGTTATTTTCTTTTTGCAAAGCACTATTTGTATTTAATTTCTAGTTCATCCCCCCCCCCCCCCCCCCCCCCACACACACACACACCATTGTGTGGGCCCCCGGGAGTGTTCCGAGACAAACAAAGAACATCACCTAACTGTCACACCTGCCGGTGCCAGTGTCACCTAGCGTGACTTCTGGGAACAGAACAGAAGTGCAGAAGTGGGCGGGGAAACCAGGCTCATCTGTGGCAGCTGTCTTTGAGTGACGGGCACAGGGAGCCTGCCCACCCAACGCTCTGTCTCTAGACCCCAAGTGGCTCTCAAACTCAGTGTTCATTTATTGATTTTAATTCTTGAGAGTGCATACATGTAACCAAATGGACCCATAAGGGTGTATCAACAGTTTTAAACATTGAGAATGTTACATGCGTATTCACTACGATGAGGACCAGCACCAACCTGAAGGCGGATAAGCCTTTTGGTTAAGTCATCTACGACAACATGCAAATGGTGATTTTCATACTGGTATAAAGAGGTGGGAGAATTGACTGAGGGTGGGGTCACGGGTGTTAGAAATGGAACCAGATGGAACATTTGGTTACATTTGTACTCTCAGATTTACAAAAGGATAAATTGACACTGGGTCATTTACTGTGTAGACAAAGAAAAAGACAATCCCAAGTGCTTATTAGGGATATAGGACAATTCAATCTACAGAGAAACGCTAAAAGATGCAAATGATTCACAGCATTTAGAGAACACCAATTACCAATTACTTCTGTCACCTACTATTCAAAACACATTTCACAGGCAAACAATGGCAACAAAAGCTTTAACACACTGTGCACACACACACACACACACACACACACACACACACACACACACACACACACACACACACACGAACACCAGGGTTAATGTGGTTGATAGATATATTCGTCACGATTACAACATTCCACAGATGTGTCCAAGCTGAGTGTGCAGTAAGAACAGAACATGTACATGTACAGTACAGCCTCAGCACTTGATGATACACAGGCACAGCCCTCATATGTATACAAATTGATTTGTGATTCATTCACCGCCTCCCTCTGGCCAAGCGAGGTAATGAGCAACAGCCGGTTGCAGTGGCCTGTGACAAGATGAGGAACAACACAGGGGGTAGAAGTGGCCTGTGACAGGGGGGGGGGGGGGGGGGGGGGGGCTAGCAGTGGCCTGTGACAACATAACCCACTTTGGTGACGATGGGGACAGGGTGCATCATGAGCTGCCTGTAGGCCCACACATCCCTTTTGCTGCGTCACACTAAAGTGGTGTAGCGTTTCCTGCGTAGACGAGTGACCTTGAAACACAAGAAGACCCGAGCAACGTCCAAACAAGGGCCAGACCATGGCCCTATAGGGAATCCATGCAGGATACTTCCTAAAAACTTCTTCCCTGGTTTCTACCGCCCACCCAAGCTCCCAACAAACAGACAGACAGTTAGAGATGCTTGGGATTCTTGTCCAGGTCTCAGAGTTCTTGTCTCTCTCACACACTCACTCTCTCTCTCTCTCTCTCTCACACACACACACACACACACACACACACACACACACACACACACACACACACACACACACACACACACACACACACACACACACACACACACACACACACACACACACACACACACACACACACACACACACATGAACCCACCGACCTGTTGGAAAGGTTCAGTGCAGTGGTTCTCAAGATTTTAATTTAACACAATATAACTCTAACTCCTAAGGGTCCATATTTAGTTCAATTTGTACACTGAGTTACAGACCTGTACGGTTCCCTCAAAGTCGGACCCCACTTTGAGAAGCACTGTGACAGAAGAGAAACAGAAGAGAACACAGCGCAGCCATGTGGTTTGTGTTGGCCAGTGCAGTGGGGTTCTATCATTCCACCCAAACACTACACCAGGTCCGAAGTAGACTTTATGACGGAAGCATTTGAAAGTTGTGAGTCAACAGTCTGTCAGATTACTCTACTCAGACAGCATATAAATTGACCTAAATGCACCTCCCCATATTCCTCTTTCAGACACAAAGCTCCTAAATTGCTTCCTACATCATTATTATGCAACAGTGTGTCTAGTCTACATGTGATGGGATTACAGTAGGCTATACTGCCATCGGGAGTAAAAAGCTTTAAAATTGCTTGTTGTGTTAAAAGGGGGGGGGGGGATAAACCCTTAATATTCATGCATCATGCAGGGGAGGGTTGACCATCATTGTTGTATCATAGCATATCATAGCATTATTTTAAAAAACTAATCCCAGTTCTGCCAAGAACGCTAGCCTGCACGGCCATTAAAAAACTCTGGAACGCTAGCCTGCACGGCCATTAAAAAACTCTGGCCATTCAGGTCTGGTGACTATAGGCCTACGGCAGTCTCGGTTGTTAATCTGATACTGCAGCTACGGCCAATCAGCACTGGTTCAACTCCATGATGTCAAACAACAAACATGGCTGCCCCCACTGTGGTAACTTGCGTACGTATCAATCGGACTATTAAATCGCCCTATGATAAATCGTTTAAGGCCTCACTCACACCTAAGACACACTTGAGTCCTGTGTCTTGTGTGTGTCATGGCCGCCTCAATGCATTTCCAATGGGAGTCACACGGTTTCATGACACAACCTTGTTGCATGGCTGTCTTCTGCCCCCCCCCCCCCCCCCCCCCCATGCAACAAGGTTGTGTCTTCAAACCATGTGACTCCCATTGAGGCGGCCATGAAACACAGAAGACACAGGACAAAAGTGCGTCTTGACTCTTGCGTGTGTCTTAGGTGTGAGTGAGGCCTTACAGAAAAACGACAGGTTTTAGAAACATCATCCGACATATTTTACCGTGTTTGTTTACACTTTACATGCTAGTAGCACTGGTTGGCCGTGTTTGTTTGGTTAGCAACCAGGTTAGCCACATTGACAACGACGTTGTCTGCTTTGCTACTATTTTGATTGGTTGGTGTGAACCAATCACCTCAACTGCCGCTTTGGCAACGCCCATCCCAGAAACGACTTCCGTGGAAAGGGCTTTCAGTCTGATTAATGAAGTGAAACGAAATGAATATTCTGAGAACTGCACTTCAGCTAAACCCTGCTCAAAGCTACTGCTCTGATGTTTGAGTGATCTTCTTTAATATCAGACTCATAAAAAATGTATGGACCTGCTGTCTAAAGTTATTTTCGTCAAGGTCCGATGGCCATGTCTTTCTTTCGGCCGGGTGATGTCTGTCAAAATACAGCCAGACAACCATGTAAACAAAAAAAGCCTTGGCGAGCTACCAAGCCTCACCAAGGTGGCTACATGACCTTTCTATAATCAATGAGTCTAAATATTACTGCAGAGAAACTTAACTCCTTAACCACATGAAAGCGTCCCTATTTTGGGTCAAATGGAAAACAACAAATGGAAAATGACAGTATAGGAGATCTACAGGTTCACAACATCTCACAACGTGACATGAGCTTGTAGATCGGCTATATTCGAGGTAGAGGGGGGAAAATAATAGACTCGGGAGTATAAAAGGTTCAAGTGGTTAACGTATTAAAACTGGGAAAGCATGTGTCATTGTACATGTACATGTATACGTTGGCAAAATAGTTGATATACTTGTACATCTGATATTTTTGAACATTTTTGAAAAATCTTGAAAGTGTGAGAACTACTGATTTTGAATGCATTTGTAGAATCGGCCTCAGGTTTTAATGGGTTATAGTTATATAAAAGTGGCTAATCCATCACATTTAGAGCCAATTTACAATGTAGGCATTAATTTTAGCAGACACCCTTATATCCAGACTGAGAGCGCTTTACAAGTGTGAGATTATCAACAAAAGACAGGGTAGGCCTAATCGTCAAGCAGAAGTGCAAAGAAAAACACTTTTCAAAGAAACTATAGGATACCAAGTAAACAATAAACATCAAACCTAGCATCTGGCTAAACAACGTGCTACAATCTAAATAACATTCTTGGCATTTGTTGTGAACAAATAATATATCACATATGATCTGAATAACAAAACATGTGTGATCAAGTAAACAACATAAAGTATATCTTGCATTGGATTTATACCAATCTATAGACCAAGAACAGATGCAAGGCAAGCCGCAAGAGAAGTGATGGCGGTGGGTTGGAGTCTGAAGGGATTCATATTCGGACTGAAGTGGAAAATAGGGAGTGAGTCTGAGTGGGAGTTTGTTCCACAGCTTGGCCAGAGTGTTTTAGGGACACAGACTTCCTGTGTTAGCTGATATGAGCGGTGAGGGAGGGCTGTTTGCTGAATCATGTCTTGACGGTAATGGGGTGCCGTTTATCACCAATGTTTTGTAGCCTACTGGGTGCGGAGATGAAAACCTCTGTGCAGTCTGGCCAGTGCTTAACATAGTGGCTAAGATTACTTCAGCACCAATTATTTCAGCAGGATTCTGAATGGTTAAGATAATTTGCTACAATTTACAACTTGAAGGCTGAAGTGCTTGCATGGCCTTCAGTTCAATTTATATCCATATGGAACTGGAAATAAAGGTGACATATTTGAATTGGCCTTGATGCATCAATGAATGGTAGACAACCAGATTATAATCACTTTATTCAACAACTACAGTAAACGCACCTGTTCACAATATTAACAGTATAGTCATAATAATGATTACATTTAAGTGAATAGTGCCACATGGACAGTCAACAAGGCACACGTCAAGTGCAGGACTGACATTACCCGTGAGATGCGAAAGGCAAAACTGCATGTCATTAGCATTGTCAAAGCCAAATTCATTTATTCATTCATGTCCGATAATTCACATGTATTTATTCATCTACTCTACTCATAATGCTGTACCAGCCATACAGTCTATATAGTGTACATATAGACCAACCTCAAACAAATTACTTTTATGTGCAAACAAATCTGATTCTGATAAGTCGCATATAGACACAATGCAAGTGTGCCTATTGGTCACTTTGAGCTTAAACTGAGTGTGATCAGAGGGGAGTCTAAACAGTTAAGTTTTCCTTGTCTTTTTACCAGGCGTGGAAGCAGTCAGCAGTTCCCAGTGTTGTCACACTTGCGCTGAAACGAAACTGAAAGCTACATTCGAGTTGTGTTGTCTGACTGTACAGTACACCACAGTTACGCAGCCGAGGTAAGCCGAGGTTTGTCAAACGTTTTATTATATATAACATAGCTTGCTCCACTTGTTTTCAGAATGTGTGCTCTATGAGGTAAAACCACATAGCCTACTTTGTTTAAATGTAACTACAACTAAACAACAGTAGCTTTTAACTTGCATAGAATAATTGTGTGTTTTTCATTCTTTCTATCCAGAAATGGCAACTGCAAGCATTTCTTTCTCAGCTGAGCAGTTTCTATGTCCTATATGTCTGGATGTGTTCACTGAGCCGGTCTCAACATCATGTGGACACAACTTCTGCAAGGCTTGCATTCAACACTTCTGGGACAGCAATGACATTTGCCAGTGTCCTATGTGTAAGAAGAAGTTTTCCACCAGACCTGAAATACAAGTTAATAGTGCGATGTCAGAGTTAGTTGTTCACTTTAAGGAGTCGGCTCAAGTTAGCCCCTCAGTTCCAAATTCATGTGCTGTTGAAGTATGTGGTGTGCTTTGTGATTTCTGCTCTGAAACACAGCTCAGGGCCGTTAAGTCTTGTCTGATATGTCTAACTTCTTTCTGTGAGACACACCTGGAGCCTCACCAGAGAGTTGCAAGCCTCAAGAGCCACACCTTAATAGACCCTGTATCGGGTCTGGAAGACAGGATGTGCAAGAAGCACAGCAGGCTCTGTGAACTCTATTGCAGGACAGACGAGACTTGTATTTGTGTCGTTTGCATTAAGACAGACCACAAAGGTCACCAAATTGTACCGCTTGAGGAAGAATATGAATCCAAACTTGCAACGCTGCCTCAGACTGTGGCAAAAGTGCAGGACATGATCCTTGCAGGGTCTCAGAGGGTCTGTGAGATCGAATGCTCCACCGATGCCAACAAAAGGGAAGCCGAGAGGGAGATAGCAGAGAGTGTGCAGGTCTTCACTGACCTGATACACTCCCTTGAGAAAAGCCGGACAGAGCTTGTTGAGGTGATCAAGGAGAAGTGTAAATTAGCAGAGCAACATGCAGCAGGCTTCATCAGAGAACTGAAGATAGAAATCGCTGAGCTTGAGACAGCATGTGTTGAGTTGGAGCAACTCACACACTCTGAAGATCACTATGGCCTTGTGCTGCTGCTGTCGCGCCTGACCACTCTGACAAACAAGGAGCAGAAGAGCAGCGTTGTCGAACGGAATCTGTCTGTTGCCTCTTTGAGAGCAGCTGTGTCCCGGCTGCAAGCGACACTGGATCAGGAAATGGAACAGCTCCCTGGCATCAGACTGAAGAGGATTAAAGAATATGCGGTGGATGTGACCCTTGACCCAGACACTGTGCACTGCGGCCTCATCCTGTCCCGGGATGGGAAAGAAGTGAGGCATGCAGCCACGCCTCTGAATCTCCCTGACAATGAAAAGAGATTTGAGGTATGTTTTGAAGTGTTGTCAAAGGAAGGGTTCACGTCAGGGAAGTTTTACTACGAGGTTCAGGTGAAGGGAAAGACTAAGTGGATCTTAGGAGTGGCGAGAGAGTCCATTGAGAGAAAGGAAGACACAAGTCTGTCAGTTAGTAATGGGTTCTGGGCCTTAGTGTTGGAGGAGGGCAAATATCTAGCATATGACACACGTGTGTTCAAACTGTCACTGATGGAGAAACCCCAGAAAGTGGGAATCTTTGTGGATTATGATAAGGGCCAGGTCTCTTTCTATGATGTGGATTTAAAATCTCATATCTATTCTTTCACTGGCCAGCAATTTAAAGAGAAACTGTTTCCTTACTTCTGTCCCGAAGACATCCAAGAAGGGGCAAACAGTGGCCCCCTAATCATAACTCCTGTACATCGCCCAAGCTTAGTTTAGTTTACTTCACCTGCAGAATCAGAAGAAGTGGGTGAAATCATTATTTATGCAAGCTCCATTGTATTTGTGTCTTCAGAAAGAGAAAGAAAATAAGGTGGTGTCATGTACTGTATCACCATTGCCATACAAATAAAGTCTCTTTATGGTTATTTAGGGGTTCTCTAATGTTTCTTAGCTTAGCTGGGGAAGGAGAAATTAAAATAAAAACTGCATTTAGATTCATTCATCAGTGCTATACTGTAGCACCTAAACACAAAGAGCCAAAGAACCACTTTTAGTACCATTTCACACCATCTTTGTTTAGTGTGTATATCATTTATTTAGATGAAAATCTTTGTACCACATATGTTACAGTATCTCTGCTGAAAATAGCTGATCTACAAGCTTACAATGCAGTGTTGCAAATGCGTTGTGAGCTTGTAGATATCTGCTATACTAGGGAGGCTAGGGTTCATGTGGTTCAAAATATCCATTACAAATAAGTAATAATAACCAGCATAATAAATAATCACATTACGACTGTCAACTAATAATAACAATGATGTGATCTTATAATGATTAACTGGGAATGTAATCTTTACAACTATTAGGCCAACTACTGTCTACTACTACATTTGGCATAAGGTGTTTTTTGTGAAAATGCTTTATTTATTTATATGATGAATTAAGCACAATTATTTAGTTCTAGGGTGCATTTAACAGCATCATTTGATGTATAATATAATATACATATACATTCTAGCAGAAAATGCATGTGAATGTATTCAGATTTGCCTCTTGATTTAATACTACAAATGCATGCCAAGATACAGTTTATAATGTAGGCCTACATGTGTTATCATTATCCTTTTAGCATTATTGTACCTCTGTGCCTTTTGCAAACCGCTAATAAAGTATTCAAACCTTTCACTGCAATTGCAGTAGTAGTTTATCATAATTATGTAGGTCTACTACTTAATTCCCTGTCATTAAAGTTACAGTAGTAGTGGTGTAGGCCTACTTCTCCCCTGCCACAGTAGTACAGTTATGTGTAGGACTACTCCCCTGCCACCTTGCTTTTAGGGTAAGAAGAACCAGTTTACATGAATTATGTGCATGTCAATACATAGTAAACGTTTCAGACAGTCAAATCTGTGCTATTGTGTCCATTTGTAACTGTGAGTGCGCACAAATGGAACCAAACTGACCCGTAATCCACTTGCAGTGCAGTCTCAGAGTTAACACTGAGAATTTGACAGTGTAGATGTAGATGCACATTGGGCGACACGGTGAGTGCAGCATGGGGTCTATAGGCTATACGGGAGTCTCTCTAACACCCAATCAAACCAAAAGCTGCCCAGGTCAGGAAGGGGCTCTCATAGGATTAGCTCTCATGTCTACATACACACCACACACACACACACACACACACACACACACACACACACACACACACACACACACACACACACACACACACACACACACAGACACACACACAGACACACACACACACACACACACACAAATGTCAAAGATTAAATTACCCTGTAATCACCAGCTGACCTATAAAATATGCAGTTGCGATGAGTCAGGGAGCAACATAGCGAGATATGATGCTGTGTCACTAAATTCAATAAATAATTCTTTAATGATGAATAACAGGCTATTTATCATTTGAATATTTTATTTCACACTTCACATATGCACCATAATTGGTATGTTCAAAGAAGTCTGTATCAATACAATCTGAATGAAGAATTTCTTCAGTAAACCCAAAGTAGAAAGATGGTGCCACCTTGTGGTAAAAGAGCAGCACTACAAGCCATTGTGAATTAAAGTGCCGAATGTGTGTGATTTGACTTTTCAGCAGTGACAACAATAATCAATTGTTATAACAAATTGTGGGGAAAAAGTGGAAAAAAAGAATTGTTTAAGACAATTTGGTCAGGCTACTACTACTCACACCTAAAACTCATCTAACCCCAGCTCATTTTGCCAGGGTGGGTGGCTCAGTGTAGAAGACAGCACTTAGCCGCAATTTGATCCATATAGAAATTTCTGATATGATTTAAACAACCTCAAACTCACCAACTTTGCAGCTGAGGAAAAGCTTGAATTTTCCTCTTTAAATCTGCAAAGCATTTGTTTCACATGCCACAAGCTACTTTTTGCCAAGAAATTCTCTGCCGTGATATTTATAAGTGTCGGAGTTTGGAAGCGCTTGTCGGAAGTCACAGAACGGCCCTCCGTACTACCCGCTTAGAATTTGCATATGCAGGAAGCAGCAGCACGACACGTTAATGCAAACGAGTGCTTCCAAACTCCAACACTTAGACAAAATTATCACAGCACGGAATGCCTTAGCAGAAAGTAGCTCATAACATGTCTACGGTGGGTTTTTATGAAACAAACACTTTGCATATTGAAATGAGGATAATTCAATTGCCCTACAGCTGCTATACACTACACCACAAAGACACCCATGAACCTGTCAAAGCTACTAGTCTTCAAAAAGTACCACAGAAGTACCACAAACACAACACAAGGGAGCTCCACACATCACAACCCAGATTAAAATTGTTCTACTGCTAACTTCCAAGCCTATATCAAACCACCTCCACTTACCAAGTGCATGTATAATGTACTAAATAAAGCTAGTGTTCCATCTGCACTCTGCAGACATAGTGACAGAGTAGACCTATCCTACAACAATCAGAACCATAACATTGTATCATGTCTGAGTTATATTAAAGAACTAAAAGAAATAAAGGTCCTGCACCTGCGTCAGTAATTCTTTATAATTGTAACCAAACTGTAGGCCTATTGCAGACCAAACAGATACATTTGTAATATTTTTATCTGATTTAAACCTGATTAAAACCAAAATAATAATTCACTTCAATTGAACAATCAATATAGATTTCAAATGAAAATGTTCAAGCTCCGATTTCTTTAAAGGTATATTCAGTGATTTCACTCAAAAAACCTTAGGTTTCGTTTTTGGCTGTGGGACCCAGCCTTTCGTCCAATCAGGATAGAGAGTCAAAAACGAAACCTAAGGTTTTTTGACCCCCAGGGGTTAACTGGGGACAGGGAGGAACTCCTTATATGGTCAGCACACTCTAGGGAGGATTATCACAACAAAACAAAAAAATAAGTGACATTTGAATTAAGTGAAATCACTGAATATACCTTTAAGTCCCACAACGCAAAGTTCCTTTCAATGTCTCTAATGAGTCAAGTATCAATAAAGTAATCCCAAATGTAATCAAACCAAAAATTGTAGATCTTCTATTTTCCATCAAATCAAATAATCCATAAAATCAGAAAATGAAAAGCCAATGCATTGCTCAAAAAGGGAAAAATCTATATTCCTCACCCAACCTTCAAGTCAGGAAGCCACAGCAGGTTCCCCTTTGTCCAAAAGCTCTGATGGCTAAACCCTCAGAAATGTTCCTTGTCCAAACCTTTCTTCTTCCAGATTTACAAGTTTTCAGGCCCCACTACTTGTTTATCAATGTCAGATTTGGCCTTAAAAGATTCTCTTTGACAAACCACCACCAAGCACTCTTTTTGATACCTAGGCCCAATCCCAATTGCCTCCCTCAAGCCCTGAGCCCTGGACCCTCATTGACTTTAATGACGTCAGCTGTAAGTGCTTGAGGGTGAGAGGCTGCAAGGGCTCCACATTGTTGTGAAAGAAATGGGACAGCACTTTGAAGATGAGTCCGCCATTCATGACACTTTGCATCACTTTATAAAGACTGTCCTTATTCACAGCCAGTGCCTACCTACATGCTTTGCCTATTTATACATGTACATTATGTTTATTTTAGTATTTAAGCTGATCGTTTTATTATTAGTTTAATAAATACACTTTCCTGTGTGATATGAGTTGTAATATTAATATATAATACTATTCATTATACATTTAATTTCCATATTATTTTACTTTGCTACTTTTGTCATTTCTCATCATGTTTCCCTTATTATTATTATTGTTATTAAATATATAGCCTATATCCTTCCATTCCGTCTCCTTTTGAGAACAGTGAGAAAGCACTAGTGTTTGTTGACATTCTAATCGCGATACATAACTAATTTGCATAATTAAATGATTGACGTTCGGAGGATCCCCCTCATTCCACTGGTAACGCTATGAACTGTGGGTAATTTATTTGCTAAAGTCAGCCCAAAGTCAGCATCGACGCTGACTTTGGCAAAGGGCACATAAAGGGGCGGGGCTGAGCCCTCACTGACTTACCGATTTCAAATGGGACATCCCTCAAGCCCTCGCAGACTTCACATGAACGCGCAGCTAAGTCAGTGAGTGCTCATTGAGTCAGCAAGGGAGTGGATTGGGATTGGGCCCTAAATTGGAACCCCTGGCTGCCTCACTTCCTGTTTTTTTGTAGCTTTTCCTGGTACCTCACTTCCTGGAACTATTGCTAACATGCTTTTTTGCCACAGCCCCCCTTATGATCAAACCTTGTCAACAGAAAATGAATGACGTTCAACTCCACAAAACATTTTTTTTCTCCATATGCCTATACACTACATTTTGCTGTTAAATATTCAACCATATGTTAACCAATATATTATGCCCTTGTTATCACCCAGTAGGCTATGTTATGTTTCTTTTTTTTCTTTCAATACGCAGGAAATATTCTACATTTCTTCACACATTTATGTAGCAGTGTCAGTCACAATCCTAAATAGCTTTAGGGCCAGGCTCACAAATTCAATACACTAAAACTGCTCAATTGCTCAATTAATAAAATTGCTCTGAACTGGCAGTGTGCGGATGTCCCTTCTTCCACATTGTATACTCTTTGTCATCATCGCACCTGCTCCAAATTGCCTGCCGGGTGTGCGGAAGTCTTCTCTCTATAACAAGTAAGACGCGCAAACGCGGGAAGCGAACGCAGCTCGTGTGTGTGTGTGGTTGTGTGTGTGTGTGTGTGTGTGTGTGTGTGTGTGTGTGTGTGTGTGTGTGTGTGTGTGTGTGTGTGTGCTACAGCTGCGCCCTGTGTGTGTGTGTGTGTGTGCTACAGCTGCGCCCTCTGGTGGCGGGCGGGTGGTGTCACAGCGGGACAGACACACACACAGACACACAGACACACAGACATGATCAGCAGGGTCTCATAGTTAGTGCTCACTGCGTTCGCAAATACACTAAAACTAAAAGAGTTTTACTTCTAATGCTTTCGTTGAATATCTATTTTAGTAGCCTATACTTACTACTATAACGAGAATAAACGATCGAGGCCTAATCCAACTTGCGATGCCACAAAGCAACTGGGAATTAAAGGACTGTGTGTCAGGCAGCTATGTGCTCCTCGGTAGGTGACATGACATCAGGTCCAGGGTCACGGGTGCACGGCTAAACTCGCCACTCTGTCAGACCACAGAGAGGCAATAAGTCACATGAAGAGCGCACGTGAATCGTGAGGTAGGTACAATTTAATTTCAATATATGGTGAAAGTGTTATGCAGACACTCACTCTGCAGCCCTACTTGATTTTCATAGCAGGTTCCTAAACAATATGACAATTGAAAACCAACTTGCAGATCTCTAAAACTATAAATATCATCTTTCTTTCGTTCTTTCTAGATTTCAAATGGCTAAAACAAATATCCCTTTAATAACAAAATTTAAACGTCCCTGGCTTAGCGGCTTATTACCCAATTATGTTTAATTATGTTAGGCCAATATTGACTCAATAACTGGCGAGATTAACAGTGAAATTAAATAGTATAGTTCAGGCCTATGATGCAGGCGTGGTGTATGATGACTGATGATTTAGCAGTCTTACAGTGCCATCTAGTGGCCCTAATAGAGAGCTTGCCTTAGACTATAACCTATATCTGTGGACATTGGACACTACAAACTAATATGTTATAGGGTACCAGTGCACACCTGAGAGGAAAGGTTACATTAATAAAGTATTAGGTAATATATGTGGGCGTTTGCTGTGGGCTTTCTTCCCCTGGTTTTGTTTGTACCATGGATACAATGACAGGGGACAGTAAAAGCGGAGAAGTGGCAGGCAGAGAAAGTCCTGGACGGACAATATGAAGGACTGGCTACGGCAGGGGTGTCCAAAGTGCGGCGTACGGGCCAAATGCAGCCCAGCTCAACAGCATGGGACATTTTTTTACATTTAAGTTTTTTATTCACCTGCAGAGCATTTCCCAAGGTACAATTTGTCAGGATTCCTTGTTCCTTGTTGTCTCATTCTGAAGGGGTCAAAGAAAGGCTATTTTTTTTTTTTACCTTGCATGTCACGTTATATTTGGTTAAATGTAGTCGGCCCTTGGGTGATTTAATATGTTCTAATATGGCCCCCTTTGAAAACAGTTTGAACTCCCCTGGGCTATACAGCTTCCAAACCTTGCTTTCGCACAACAGAAGATTGAGAGTGCTGGAGATCCCTGACTGGCCAAGCATCCACCATGACACCCCTACGGCCCCCTAGGGCCTAGGCCATGGGATGAGTGAGTGAGTGAGTGATAAAATAAAATTAAAGACGTTCCACTTCCATAACCCCCCCCCCCCCATGTATGTCTAATCTATGTCAACTTAAAAATAAATATAACTTGCTCATTTTTTTTATCAAATTGAGAGACACAAACATCATATTTAAACTTTAAAGTCAAATGAATACTGTATGTGTGACACAACTTTAGGCTGTGCCTCTTGTTATTTGCACGGAATTATATATATATATACTGTATGTATATATATATATATATATATATAATTTATTTATTCATTTTTTATTTATCTTTCTAACATGGATAAATTACCATAATAGAATACAACAATAAAATGAAATGCCACAATGATGAGGGATCGCACCCGGTTATGACAACCATCACCAATCTGTTGTCTTTTTTGTGGGCTATTCAAAAGGGAGGTTTTTGTTTAGGGTACAATTTGAAAAACGATGCTTTTTTGTTTTACACATTCTGTACTGCAAAACTTGCCCGTGGGACATGACAAGGCTTGGACCCATCACTCTGGGCGACCGCTTCTCTGCAGAGTGATGCAAATGATGACAAATTCTTTCATCCCTCATCATGCAAGTGCAGCTAATCGGCGTAACACACGAGGATGGGCAGAACTTGGCACTTGGCTGAGGGGCAATAAACTGCCTGATTGAATCAGTCAAAGAAAGCCTCCCTCAGACGTGCCCAGTATCATCAGCGTGCTACTGCTACAGTCTTCTGAAAGCATTCAAAGGGCCTGCTTTGTCGCTGTGTGCGAGTGTGTGTGTGTGTGTGTGTGTGTGTGTGTGTGTGTGTGTGTGTGTGTGTGTGTGTGTGTGTGTGTGTGTGTGTGTGTGTGTGTGTGTGTGTGTGTGTGTGTGTGTGTGTGTGTGTGTGTGTGTGTGTGTGTGTTTTAGGAGAAGAAGAGAAAGAATCACATTATTCCCATTTGTCACAGAATGAGCAAGTCAATTCTGTTCAAATCCTACTCCCATCAATGTAACGGTGAAAGCAACAACCTCGATTGTGCATTTCTTTCTTGTGACTATATATACAGAGAGAGAGAGAGAGAGAGAGAGATTGCCTATGTGTAAACATGGCAATATGTTTTTGTATATAAAGTTATAGTAGTTGTAGTGTAGATACAGTATAGAATGTCCTTTTTTCTTTGTCTTTGTCTATATAATCATCGCTAGAGGGCAGTAGCAAGTCAGCACGTCCTTGATGTCAACTAACTTTAAAATAAGTTACACCCCCCCATACACGCACACACACACACACACACACACACACACACACACACACACACACACACACACACACACACTGCACACACCATTTCCTCTCTCTATTATGAGGAGGAATATGTAATCTTTCACCCAAGACGAAGATAGTCAGAAAAGCTCATAACTATAATGTTTAAAAAACAATGTTGGTGAAGCTCCCACCCCCCCTTCACTGTTGGTGAAAGGGGGGGTTCTGCCCAGACCATGCTGCATGGATCAACTTGCTCATGTCCTTACAATTAATTCTTACCCACGACCAGTCTCATCTCCTTCGACATGGCAGGACAGGGCTGCTCGTGATGGATGTGACATTAACGGGAAATGAAGCCGGGGAGATGCGACGCCCCAGTCCAATAGTGGCATTTGTCACTGCCCTGGTCATGCAGATTGGGCTATAGCCTTGCCCACTGACTAAGATTAATGATGACGGTGTCCCCGTCTTTGTCTCCCCTGCGTGGCTTGCCTCGATCTGTGCCACGGCACAATCTCCCCGAAACATGACCCGTATCATATTTACTGTAAACCCTACACAGATTGGGCCTAACATGCACAATAGTAGGTTACAGTATGTAAATGTTATGTTGTCTATGGCGTCGCATCCTTTGACGACACAGTTTAAATAATGAATGAATTGGTGAAATGTCAGTTCTGGAATCCATTAACTGAATATTTCCCCTGTACAATTCCCGTAATTAAAAACACTCATATCAATCTATAAAACGGAATTCGTTTCAGTGGCATCCCTACTGGCTTGCTGTATGGGATATTGGGAGGACTGCATCCTGGTTTGTAATAAAGAAACGGAATAACCTTAAGCACCATGCACCAGTGCACAGAAAATGGTTTTTCCCTGACAGATGAGGTAGCGGGGCAGGCTCAGATGGATGGGGGATTGGGCCGCTTGTATAAGACTTCAGGGATCCGGCGCATTCCCCTGGTCATCCATCATTCGCTGACACATCCACTTATATCCGCGGCGCACATACAGATGTAATCCGCTGTTTGATCAGAAGTCGGGGGGCTTTTCCTACACAGCACACGTTCTGGCCTGGTTGCTCTCCTCTCTGTTGCCTCTCTCCATCTGTTTGGAGGTGCCTCTTTCTCTCTGTTTCTATCTATCTATCTGCCTGCCTGTCTGTCTGTCTCCCTGTCTAACTCTCTCTCTCTCTCCTCAACGTTGTTCTTTGTATATATTTCATCCTGTCTCTCTCTCCTTCATCTTACTTTTTCTCAGACTCATTCTCATTCTCTTTCTCTCTCTCCATTCATCCCGCTCTCACTATCTCCTGCTTATTCAGTCAGTGTGCTTTAGAAGAAATTAAAGATAAACCAATAAATAAAATTACGATGCATATATAATGAATATATTAAAGAACAACATTGACTTATTCACGCAACATTAGCCACCAACTGCAATAAATCCGCACACAGTTGCTGCCTCGCTAAGCGAGGGATCCCCGATAAGTAGGTGAATAAATCCACAAATGTAACACCCGCGGTATAGCTGCATGCTAAGGCAATTTTAACTCCCAGCCATGGTAATAAACGGTGGCCAGTGACAGCTCCGTATGAAGAAGGAGCTCATTATCATCCGTGCATGTTTGTTAAGTCTCTCATGCATTTCTCCAGCACATCCCAGATGCCGTGGAGTCATCTGCCCTCCATGCCTCCCCCGCTGTGAAGGGAAATCAGTCTCCACGCTGCTGTCACACGCACGCATGCACGCACGCACACACACACGCACACACGCACACACACACAGGCTGGGGACGTGCACACAGACACACGCCGAGACGCACAGATGCACAAACATATAGACGTGCGTGTGCGCACTGTGCTGTGCACCCGTCCCACACACACACAATCTGACCCCGTGACACTGTTGCTCTGTCTCTTTTCTGTCTCTTCCACCCTTGCTTTCTTTACGATTATGCTAAAGCGCTGATAAAAACGCATGCAGGCTTTACACCCGACTCCACTTCACTTGATCTGTCACCAGCCGTGGCTTTATGGAGAAGAACAGCACCACTCCTGCTGTGTGCACACCACCTTGCTCTTGACCCGAACCCTGGGATGGTTGAGGAGGGATATGCGCTGCTGCTGCTAGGTGTGTGTGTGTGTGTGTGTGTGTGTGTGTGTGTGTGTGTGTGTGTGTGTGTGTGTGTGTGTGTGTGTGTGTGTGTGTGTGTGTGTGTGTGTGTGTGTGTGTGTGTGTGTGTGTGTGTGTGTGTGTGTGTGTGTGTGTGTGTGGTGATGCATGTACTATACAGGGGTCTCTGGTGGTAATGGGGAACTTGGTTAGTATTCTTGACCTCTCGGTGGTAGATGGATCGATTGCTCAACCTCCCAGACAGAGATCCCCCCACCCCCCGCCGTGAGGTTGACTTGGACTCTGCCATGTGCAACGCAAGGGCCGCGAGCAGGATGACACTTTCACCGTTGGGGTTTTTGGAAGAATGTAAACAGTGCAGCCCCCTTGCCAAGCACAAACCCAAGGGAACGGGATCTAATGTGGCCGGGGTTGGCGATGCAGAGTGGGTCTTCACCACCCCTTGGGGATATAAATGTTGATTAAACATGTGCTCAGCCTTGGATATTGAGTAATTGGACGTGGTGCAAATGTCAAGCGTTTGTTAATTTCGGCGCTGCGCGCCGGAGAGGAGGGGGTTTATGGCCTGTGATCAGTGAAGGGAGTGTGGCTAAGGGGCCGAGGGCCGACGAGGCGTGACCGCAAAGCAGTTGACGGGCGAACGGAGCTGAGGAGGAACACACACCCATGCTGTTAAAATGCAAACACTTTGGCTTTTTGCTTGTTAAAAGGAGGTAATATATGTATCAAAACGTCTGGGATACGAACTAAGATAAGCCATCTAACAACATTCAGTGGATATTTTCGGTTGTGCCGCATGAAGTAAGTGCAGCTGTGTACATACCAGTATACAGTATAGTATACAGTATTCCAAACGGATCGCCACCGTTTTGGTCATTATCTCTGGAACGCAAGGTCCAATCTGCTCACTTTAAAGCTTGTTGGACATTTGATTGGCGGGCCAGTCAAAATTGAGGAAGTGCCCGGAAGTGGCCCGCGGGCCGGATTTTGAGTATCACAGGCCATATGCTCTGTGCATTACTGTAGGGCCAGTTTTCAGAAGGTGGCACATCCATTTCCCGTTCCAGTTCAGTGGCCTATAGCTTTGTTTGATTGACTCTGCAGCAGATTTGAACAGGAAACATATTTCAAGATGTTCCAGTTCAGACCTGCTCATGAGCCAATCAAACGAAGCTATGGGACACTGAACTGGAACGACCCCCCCCACACACACACACACACACACACACACTGTACGACGGTGACACAATGCATTGCATTATGGTGCGATATAATAACCCCATTCAAAGCTTGGAAACAAACACATCCCTGCAACTGCGGGTCTATAGCCTCGGTAACCAGGCTTTTATTTTCGTTCGCATTTGGCTCAAAAAGAATAGCCCATGCAGGGGAAACGAGCCACATTTCCTGGTCTGCATGGAGGGGGAGTGAACTACAGTGCAGAGGGGCGTCGCTCCACGTGGTGACGCCAGTGTTGTTCGCTGTTTTCTACCAGGGAGGGGAGGAGCGGAGGGGGGCGAGGGTGGGCGCTCAGATAGATGAACCAATAGGATCCTGCACCGCCGTGATCCCAGCAGCACCTGCCCCTCTATAACAGAAATCACCTGCCCCTCTATAACAGAAATCACCTGCCCCTCTATAACAGAAATCACCTGCCCCTCTATAACAGAAATCACCTGCCCCTCTATAACATAAATCACCTGCCCCTCTATAACAGAAATCACCTGCCCCTCTATAACAGAAATCACCTGCCCCTCTATAACAGAAATCACCTGCCCCTCTATAACAGAAATCACCTGCCCCTCTATAACAGAAATCACCTGCCCCTCTATAACATAAATCACCTGCCCCTCTATAACAGAAATCACCTGCCCCTCTATAACAGAGATCACCTGCCCCTCTATAACAGAGATCACCTGCCCCTCTATAACAGAAATCACCTGCCCCTCTATAACAGAAATCACCTGCCCCTCTATAACAGAAATCACCTGCCCCTCTATAACAGAAATCACCTGCCCCTCTATAACAGAAATCACCTGCCCCTCTATAACAGAAATCACCTGCCCCTCTATAACAGAAATCACCTGCTGCCCCTCTATAACAGAAATCACATGCCCCTCTATAACAGAAATCACCTGCCCCTCTATAACAGAAATCACCTGCCCCTCTATAACAGAAATCACCTGCCCCTCTATAACAGAAATCACCTGCCCCTCTATAACAGAAATCACCTGCCCCTCTATAACAGAAATCACCTGCCCCTCTATAACAGAAATCACCTGCCCCTCTATAACAGAAATCACCTGCCCCTCTATAACAGAAATCACCTGCCCCTCTATAACAGAAATCACCTGCCCCTCTATAACAGAAATCACCTGCCCCTCTATAACAGAAATCACCTGCCCCTCTGTAACAGAAATCACCTGCCCCTCTATAACAGAAATCACCTGCCCCTCTATAACAGAAATCACCTGCCCCTCTATAACAGAAATCACCTGCTCTCTATAACAGAAATCACCTGCCCCTCTATAACAGAAATCACCTGCCCCTCTATAACAGAAATCACCTGCCCCTCTATAACAGAAATCACCTGCCCCTCTATAACAGAAATCACCTGCCCCTCTATAACAGAGATCACCTGCCCCTCTATAACAGAAATCACCTGCCCCTCTATAACAGAAATCACCTGCCCCTCTATAACAGAAATCCCCTGCCCCTCTATAACAGAAATCACCTGCCCCTCTATAACAGAAATCACCTGCCCCTCTATAACAGAAATCACCTGACCCTCTATAACAGAAATCACGCTGGCTGGGCCAGGCTACTGCGGGTCAGTCTTACAAGCCTCGGCTATACTACACTTTTCTCTTACGAGGAATTGGCACGGCGGCCAGTGCAGCGAACAGTTTCAAGTAGGCCTACAAACAATATATTATATAGGGAATTATATAAGCAAGCTATAGTGAACTTCAATTTAATAACATTCTTGCAGGCAGTGACAGTACTGTACTGTAGCCTACCTGTTAATGTTTTTTGGGCAGCTGTTGATGATGATTTTACCAGCGTGAGCCAGCATGAGACTTATACAATGAACTACTCTACTATTCTATGTTTAACGTACGTCCAAAATCTGTACATTGTTTAAGTCACAGATGCATGGTTTTCATACCGTAAATACATGTACTTTGGCTAAAAGCCTGTGTTTAATCCACGTGGGTTTTGTTTACTACTTGGTTAGACTCATAGACATTCAAAGGTATGTCTTCCAGCTCTGGGGCGTATGCTCTGAAGTGAGGCCAGGCTTCCGCGTTCAAGCAAAGGAAAGTAATGAAAGGAAGGGATGTGAGTCACGTGACTGGACACCGGGGATGCGCCATATAATGGTGCACTTCCGCCCTCAGTGCGATACATGTCGCTCCAATGAATTGCAGCGTTGAATAAATAACCTTTCTGTCTATATAGTTAGACTATATAGAGCTTGCCAGCATTATAACAACTTGCCAAGTTGCCATGCCAGCTTGGCTATAAACAAAACAGACTTCCTCTTCCTCTTCAAAATAAGAGCCACTTGTAATGATTAGTCAACACTAGTCTACTTACAGGACATACATATAGAGCCTGAGATAATGCTTTGAATGGGCCTGCTGCCTGCTGCTGTGCCAAGAGGCAGGGCTTGCAAAGTGCGACCTATAGTAAAGGTCGGTGACTGTGTGATCGTGATCATCTGACAGCTTGAAGGCCGGGCCCCTGGAGTCCCGGGCTGGGGAACGGCTATACCAGAGTCAGTCACCCCCAAACAAGCTGGTCCCCACGCGTACTAAACATTCTTTGACCATTCCTGTCACATTTGTGGCTGGCAAGGGAATCAAAACCTTAATTAACCACATGAACTATAGCATATCTATTCTGGAGTTGAACATTCGCCAAAACAAGAACTATAAGCTCACATACTATTTTCACAATGTTTGCTCAATGTTAAAATTGTAGGTATTAATAAGGTCTTAGAAGTCCTTAAATTGTCACTTTATACCCTCTCTACACCTACACTGTATGTTGGTTTGTTTACTGTTGTGTGAGAAAACACTGTTGCCAATTAAGCAAACCCCATGGAGGTCACGACCCACAGGCCAATGGCCTTTTAGGGCCTCTGCGTATGCTACCCAGAACGATGTGGGCACTCAGGCACTAGGACTAGGCCTACTCAGGTTTAAGGCATGTGTGAGTCAAGAAAGCACCTGTGGGTATTTTGATATTGATATTCATTCATGTATAAAAACTTCAAAATACAACATAGAGCATAGCAGCGGCCGTGGTTTTCTGGACCCACTGAAAAATCGACCATTCATTTTTCCCATAGAGATTTACAAAAATATTTATATCAATTATTTTAAGCCTAGAATCAAGCCATCCAGGATCCTGTTGAGTCATGACCATACAACGATTCGTCCCACGACTTCAAATTTGACACTCGCGTTCCACACCAGACAGTGGCCTTGTGGTTAGAGTGACCGCCCTGAAACGGGAAGGCTGGCCGGGTCATACCAAAGACTGTAAACATGGGACGCAATGCCTCCCTGTCGAATCAACTTATCAAATGATTCCCGATCATGGCACGGCTGCATCTCGACGCTCCTTGGCTGCAGCTCACCACCTCCAAGAGATGGGTCAGATGCGGAGAACAAATTTCACTGCGGTAACGTGTGAGACAAATCGTACCCCCACTGTCGAGTTTGTATAGCTGGTTGTCCAGAACCAGCACAAAAGCCTTTGCCCGGGCTCTGGACTTGATCTCCCCTGCTATATCTCCATATATGAAGCTGGGCTGTTCTGTTGATTCACCATGGATCCTGGATGGCTTGATTCAAGGGTTAGAAAAGATTATACAATTATTTTTGTAAATCTCTATGGGGAAAAATAATTGGAGAGTTTTCCGTGGGTCCACAAAGCCACGCCCACTGCTATGCTAGATATTAGTTCTGTTAGTCAGATAAAGGAGTCATAAAGAAGGGACTTGTACTACAGTGTGTAGCCTATAAGGGACCCACATATTTATACCTACTATATACATTTTAGTAAATTGATCATCCTCACAGCCCAGGGACCTCCAAGGGCCCCTGGTAGTCAAGGGCCCCAGGGCACAGGCCGGTCCGGAGTCCTGAAAGTCGTTAATTTAACTGTATGGAACCATTTGTACACTCTCAGGATTTTACTGTGTAGGCCTATGCCATCTCCATTAACACTTAAACACACTTTATTTGGATCCAGGGGTCTTGTAAATCTGCCAGAATAGGAATGCTATAGGGTTCATGTGGTTTTAAAGCCACGTGGGGCTTCCATTCCTTCAACAAGTTCGAAACCACACTCACCTTCCATTTCCTCGCTGTGCATTGCCTTTGTGTTGTGCTCTGAATGAGAAGAACCTGTGAGCCTCGCTTTATTTCCCCTCCAGTCCAATCTAATGAGCATCATCTCTGTCTCGGGGATGCGAGCTGAGGAGCCTCCCGACTCTCCTCTCTCTCCCTTTGTGTGGCTGGACAGGTGTCTAACTGAATGATGAATGTCCCTGCTTCTCCCCACATAATTGGCTCCTCGCTGTTTGGCCCCTCAGACTTGCTGCCTGGCTGGATGTCTGCTCTGGTGCCCAGCCACCTCCATCTGTCAATCAGCCCAACCTGCTGCTGCAGCCGCGCGGCCGGGCCACTCCTGATAGCTATGCTAATGTGCCGTGCCCGCGCCCCATTGGCTGGACCACGCGGGTCCAAGCTAATCCATTACGGCTCTGACAGTAATAATCTCCCCTCAAACAGGCCGGTCCCCCCGCGTGCTAAACGCTATTTGACCGTTCCTGTCACGTTGGCGCTGCCAAGGCACGACCAGTGGAAGGTGATGGATGACCCGGGCCGCGGCTGGCTCATTCATCACCTGACCATGACTTGTATTTGTGTGTGTGTCTCGTTCTTTAGACATTCGAACTGTTTCAGTGGTTTTTGATTAGTTTCAATTAGAATGGGGCCCCAGCGCATAAACCCGCCAAAATCAAATTCACACCGGAACCGTGAACAGGTTTACATGTGCCGGTATGGCCCTTTCTCACCTCCTATTTAACGTACAGAACCTACAATGAAACTAGATGTTCTGGTGATGAATTATCAATAGTTGGGATCAAATGCACTGGCAGCCAATAACGGCAGGGAGCAAGGACCCGCAGGCGTGTTTATTTTTCAGAGTAATTGCGCGCAGCTCAATGTGATGGATGCAATCAGCATCAAACGACCTCACCTGACAAGAGCAAATATACAGCGCGTGCACTTTGGAGGAACCCCATTAAGACCAACGGTTTATTTTGCTTTCCGTTTCAGCTTTCAGCAAAAGGTGCAGCGGAAAGTACATTTTTCATCATAGACTTCAGTTGTCCCATGGTTTAAATTGTTCATTTGATATCTCTTAGCTCATATGTTTCCTTTTTTCTGTCTATTTTTATTGCGTTTTATACCATGTCGCAAGTAAAGGTATTTAAATGTTGGCATTTGGGATACATGGATAGTTGAACTCTTGAACTACATTTCAAGGTCGACTTACTTGGCCCACCTGTGGGAGAACCTTTTTTCACTTATAGGCCTACTCATGATAGGCACTTTGTTTAACAAAGTGAAAGAAAAGAAAATGTTGCCAACTTAACACTGCTTGGTGCACAAAGGTGTCACGGAAACGAAAATACACCAAAAGAATAATCAAACACACGACATGGCCTTTGATTACATTTCTAATTTTCTATGAGAGGGAGGGAGTCAGTAGGGTACAATTGTCCTACGTTTTTGCAGCAAATCCAGCGTCAGATTTATGTGATGCAAGTGGTGCGCAATGTGCGCAAAAGTCAAGTTGTCCCCGTCAACATTTGCCGCGGTGGGGTGTCCCATATTGTCAAGACTCTAACTCATGGACTTGTCAAATGCGTTCCAACTCCTCACACGTTTACTGCAACGACGACTTTGCTGGCAGAGAAGCCTTGAATATAAGCGTTAATAAAAGGGTGTCATGAGGAACCTTGGTATCTCAACTGTAATGACCATATTACAGCAATGTTGTGTGTCTAGGTTCAACTCCTCGCTTCCTCGTCTCTCCTCACTCTCCCATAATGCAGACAAAAAAAAAGAAGAAGAAAAAAACAGCCTATGAAAACGGACATGCCATCAATACACCCTCCTCCCACGACTGAAAGCATAGAGGACTGGTTCTCTGTTTATAAACATGGCCTGACTCAATGATTTCTCCCGAGCCGTGTCCCCTACCTCAACCCTACCATGCCCCCCTGAGGAGGCCCTCCATGTTCCCTCAGTCTGCCCTCACCATCCATCAGGACCGGACTTTGTTGTCGTAACATAGAACCAGATGAGCTCAGGCCAAACCAAAGTCCCTGGTGCTGCTGAACCTTGTCTCTGTGTTGGTGTCTCACTCTTGTTCTGTTTGCCTATCTATTTATTTTCTCTGTCTATATATAGCATTCACTGTCTCGTATTCTCCATCTCCATCTTCCCTCCCTGGCTCTCACATATCTCTCTCTGTATGGGGGTGCAGTGTCTTAAGGCTAAGTTCAAGTGTCTTGATGGTGCATAAGTAATAATTGGCTCCATGTTGTGTTGTCCGCAGGAGAGATATTGACATCCTCCACAATGGCGGACTGCTCAAGAAATTAGCAAAAAGGTACATGCTTTATTACCGTAACAACAATGTGCATCTATCAACATGACTCTGTATAAACAATGTGACTGTAATACTGCATTGTAACACTTGCTGCTATATATATTTTATATATATATATATATATATATACACACACCGGTATATGACGTAGTTCACAGGTTGATGCTCTCTATTTATTAGTCAAGGATCAGTACAACACCATGGATGTTCCTCATAACTTAGTGCTGCTCACACACACAACAACATTCCACTCCCAGCACACATAACATCCGTCACTCACTCCCCAGTCTCGGAAGTCCCACCCCAAAGTCCCTCCTATTGGCTGAAGCCATAGCCGGCCGCTACAATATATACACACACACATATTGGTGGGGAAGCAGATAAGTAAGCCTGGGACCGAGGCTAGTGGGGAAGGCACAGCATTGCTGAAGTTTGGTATGGGGGCCCAAGATCCTATACTGAGCACATCCTGACTGGCTGTATCACTGCCTGAAATGTACTGACCTCATCCGCAAAGCAAAACCCAATACATGCAGGCAGGTCATGCAAAGATTGCAGACAGCCGAGTGAACAATACAAGTGGATGTGAGAATCCCTCCGTCCAGGACATACAATGGTTGTTGTGTGACCAAAGCTCAGAGGCTTATCAAAGATCCTAGCCATCCCAACCACAAACTGTTGTAGAAGATGATTGCCAGGAGGAGGCAAGTGTGTCGTATAGCCAACAGAGACAAAGTCAGTAGATTGCTTAACAACTACTTCTTCTGAACAATCAGGTCTATGTACAAGCCAGGGGAAAGAATATTAATCATTGGAAATAATGTGAATCCCCTCAACTGCCTATCTGTGGTAAAGGCTCAGCCTGTGTGTAAAACTGTCAGAATTCACTCAACAGTTGTTATAATCACAAATAAATATACGTAAATAGATTATTATTTTAAAACAAAGCACTTTCAAGCACCTCAAGTGCACTATTATAGGACCATTGTACAAATTGTCTTAATATTGCTGCTATTCTTAGATTATGCTCTTTCTTTCTTTCTTTCTCTTTCTTTCTTCAAATTTTCGTATGTGAATTATTCCTGCTGCCAAAATGTATGAGGACAGAAATAGAATTAAATATTTTTACTCTCATCTATCTGTACACAAGATGCAGTAACAATAATAGAACTTTGAATTTTGTACTCTACTATATGAAACACACACACACACACACACACACACACACACACACACACACACACACACACACACAAACCTTCATTTAGTTCAATTTGTACACTCTCAGAGTTATGGGGGTCCTTAAAATTAAAAATGTTTGAGAACCATGCACCGCTTCAATGTTATCACAGCCATTTCGAAGAGGAATTCAAATGCATTTCAACACTTGTGAACCCACGGGTCGTGAACCATGAAAACAAAACACCGTCCCTGAAATATTAATTTGTCTTTTCATCATCGTGCCCTGCGACACTGTGCCTAAACAAACCTCACCTCCCAGTCTCTCCGGCTTGCAGTGATTGCCCCGATGGCTTGAATGTTTGTGACAGTTACAGCCAAACAGAATGGCCTGCTAATCAAAATCGTATGTGCGTTCTGAGGGGTTGGGGTTTGACCTCTGACCTTTAATTTCTCATTAATTTGTGCTGACATAGAATATCTCATTTGTCAGTGCTCGCTCTGAAGCCGGACCATTCCACATGTGTGAGTAATTAGGTTACATGCTAGAAGCCACTAACCTATTTGAACTAATGTGAACCCATCATTAAGTATTTTCTCCTTAAATTAACTTCAGGAATTGTACATTTACTGTTAGGCTATACTGTTGCAACTTGGTCAGATCAGCTTTTGACACAATATGAACTGTAGTAAAACGAGTTCTGTTCAGATATCATGTATTATATCCCGTTTGAAAGGTGGGTGGGTTGGTTTCGATCGGGTTGTCAAACTTGTCATTCAATACCTTTACCAAATGGCATAAGCATCTATATACTTTGTTGTACAAGAAATAGTAAATAAAACAGAAAAAATAGCTTATATGTACAAGCTCACAAAGTGTAACAAAGAGATGCGTTGTAAGCTTATAGATCTGCTAATTTCTATTATTTTTGAAAATGAAGAACAATTTAATGTATAACCATGTCGGCACCCTTAACTTTTAAGCTCTTCTTCCAAAAGTGGCCAAACATAATTATTTTTTAAAATGTAAATATATTATGTAGAATAAAGGTGAATTTATCTGAATCACAATCTGTCTCTCTGACCATGTACTATTCTCTCTCTCTCTCTCTCTCTCTCTCTCTCTATTTCTCTCTCTCTCTCTCTCGTCTTTAAAAATGAATAAAGGGTATATATAGAGAAATCATGAACAAAATAGAACACAGAGGCATGAAACCCTGTTTCAAAAACAGCTGCAGCTACAGTTATCAATTTGATAATGGGTGTATTAGATTTAGGTGTGCCAATGTATGAGCAATGACAATAATGTTGACTACTGTCTATACTGGCACACCGATGGCTCATGGCACTACCAAATCTAACACACCCATTACACATTGCTGCAGCTGCATTGTTTATTAAGCTGCCGTGTTTTTACTTTTATGCAATTTTTCACCTGTACGGGGAAACAAATGACAAAATCTGCCTAGTGTTTTCCCTTTAAGCAATTGATAAAAAAAAAACAAGCAGTGAATCTCTGCATGTGAAAGTGGGCGTTGGTGGTGGGGAAACAGAGACGTGCTAACCATAGTGTGAGATGCCTGTCACAGAGACTGGACAACGGTGCAGACAAGAATGTCAGGTGAAGAACCTGGGACGACATGTGTCACTTTGATTCTGAAGCAATGGTCAGTGTTTGCTGTTCGCTGTCCGTTGTGGCTGTCCAAATCACCCTGTGTCTCTCTCTGGGTCTTGTTGTCCCAGTGAAAACATGTACATATATTCAGAGCAGGCAGATGGACATGGACAGGGCTTCAGGCAGAGACGGCTCGGCTGACACAAAATGTGGGAATTTATGGTAAAAACTGAAAGGAATGGACAATGGCAGTCTGGGTTAAGAGAGACAATATCTTGTGTCATCATTTTAGACTAAGAAAGTTACTGATATGATATGAGTGTTATGTGATGCTCATAATCGTGTGAGGCTCAAAGAAAATAATGCCATGTTGATGGTGATATTAGTAACATTCCAAACAATAAACGTGCAGTTGTATGCACAAACCAATATGGAAAACACTGATATATTGATATTGTGGTATTATTCATAACATCCCTCAAACACATGCATGCACGCACGCATGCATTTACACTCAATCCATACATAAGCATGCAGATTAACCCACTTCCTAGTGAGAGCCAATCATTTGCTAGGACTGTAAGGAAAACAATGTTTTCTTCACACAAATTCATTCATTAGTGTGCATAAGCAACCATTAGTAAGGCCAGGATTGCAAAGATCAGAGCCGTGTTCAGCAATATATTCAATCTTGTGATCCTAAAATTAACATACCGGTACTCTAAGTGTGGAAAAAGGAAATGGGGAAAGTTAACTATACAAAGAGTATAAGTTTGTTGTTTTTTCTTTTCCAGCTTTGCATCTCTACATTGTAGACAAGTATACAAGGTTTTGGAGAGGGCACTTTTCCCCCTCACCAAAAGTGTTTCTTTGGCTCACATTTTGGTTCCATAGGCTACATCTGATTGTGCTATACAGCACCTTTGTCAAATGGTGTACCGTGTTACAGAGTCATTGAGGTGTATAAAATAAGAATCAGAATAGACCCACTAAAGAACCATAAAGGGCCTGGACATTTTCTTTGTAAGTTTTTGTAACACAGCTATACAGCCCTCAACCACTCCAAATAATCACTGAAGAACTTCTTAAGAAACACCATTTTTGTGTGCGCTTTTCTTTTCAAAACTCAAGACAGGGACACACCAGGGTTAATGTGTTTAAAGGCCCTGTCAACCAACTTCATATGAAAGATGCTGTAAATAGACCATTAAGAACCAGTGTTGACAATAAATTGACATTTTGTCCCATGTTGGGAAAGGGTCAAACCAAAGGAGACAACTGAGTAAACTAGCTCCTAACTAGGACAAATGAGCTCAGCAATGAGTAAATGACCCTCATCAGAGGCCTGTATAGGACAGACATCATGGGGATAAAGTGGTAGAGAAGGACTGACCAAAAGGAACAAATGAGCAAATGTTGTCCATCAGACCACTTGCAAGTCACTCTGGATTAAAGAGTCTGCAAATCAGACAAAAAAAGTTTGGCCTTCTAAAACAGTGGTTCTCAAAATGATCTATAGGGACCTCCAGAGGTTGATTTGAGGGAATGCCATTAGTCCCTGAAAATTATAAACGGTTAGATTTCACTATTATTTCGTCATCTAGATCTAGAAGAGAGAATGCATAAGAATGACTATTCAGGCAGACCATAGCCTAACTTTCACTCTACTCACTGATATCTCCCCACCTACAGTAGGCTATGGTATACTAGGGGTGCCCAAAAGGTAGTGTGATCTACCAGTAGATCACAAAGGGTATGTGTATGCAGGTAGACCACAAGACATTCCCCGAAAAAAGTTATATAAAAAAACAAAAACAGCGATTTTCAGCAACTGGATAATATTGTTTTGGTGCGTAGATCTTGTTGAGCTGGTCATTTTGAAAGTAGCACTCTGTGCTCAGCCAATTAAATCATCACATTCAGTGGTACACAACACAGACCAAGCCCCAGAAGGGCTGTCCAATGTTGAAGCTGCCACTACCTACTGGCCAAAAGTGGATTTGCAGCACGTTCATGGAGGTGGACGGACGTCCAGTGACGTAATGTGCGTAACGTGCATCAACCCTGACCTCAAATTTGAGACCGCTCGTCGCTCGAGCCATTGAATTATAATGGTACTTCCGGCAGTCTCCCGGGTGCTTCAAAACGCCACTGAGCAACTTCCATTGAAAGGAATAGCAGGGGGTCGCTCCCGGTCCTCACTCTATCCCTTATAACTCTATGACACGACACACAAAGCTGGACATAGGAGGGGCTAGTGCCCCTCAAAAATGGGGAACAGAGTCAGACCACTATAATGTATCACAGAGTATCTTTCTCCATTAACTGTTAGCCTGGTAGTCCCAGTGGGAAGTGCACACCTGACCTTGCAGTTGCAGGTAATATTGTTTGAGATTGACAGACAGGAGCACCTAAACCTTAGCTTGACCGAGACATAAAAACAAGTCAATGTCAGCATATAGGAATATCTGCAATGTATCTCCAATTTGATAATTTATCCTCAAAACTATTGCAACCCCCCCTGAACCCCCAGGGTATCCTATAACGACGATAATGATCTGTCTGCCTTCCAGAGTGGCGCTGAAATATCACTGGGCACTTTCCAAAATGGGGAAGGGGAAAAAAGAGCTTCGTTGAGACGCCATTTGATATGGAGTAATGCAATGCAATAGCCCGGCTTAACGCCACTAGACATTTCAAGGTTGAGAGCAGCGAGCGTGCAGAAAAGAACTGACACATCAAACGTCAAGCATCAGCTCCCCAAGAAAGAACCCGCACCGTTCGGCGGCCTCCACGCCATGGCCATTTTCTCAACTCTCACCCCCTGACCCCGAACATGAATCCCCGCAAATAAGACTGCGAGACTCGAGGGAGGCCTCCCTCTCTCCGGTCTCCAACACATGACTTTCCTTAACGCACGTTTAAACAGCAGCAGACTTACCGTATGCCGCCACGGGTCCAATGCCTGGGAATAAACAAGCCTAGTTCATGCCGCTGAACGTCTCAAAGAGAACATGTCGCCATTCCGGAGGAGAGGATGTACATGTGTCAGATTGTGTTTGACAGCCCCGATCTAGAGGTTCTGTCACGGCCGTCCGGAGCAATTACACACAACTCCTTCCACCTGGGATCAAATGGGCCTGAAGTGAGGAGGAGGGACTATAGTGTCAACGATGCGTTTAAACAAACCTCAACATTTCGTGGATTTGAAATGTTGTGCGTTGATTAGCACGTTCTTTTTAAGAGATTTCTTTTTAATGCTCCCTACAAAAACTTACATTTTTTACCCCAGTTTTTAGACGGCCATTTAGACGTCTAATAGACAAAAAAAAGCTCAGTGGGCACATTCTAAATATGCAAATTTTTATATGAGATGAACATGAACATGAATCAATAAATAGCCTACTTTTACTTCCATATGCCGGCCCACTGTACAGACCTGCACTATATGCCTCTTTGGCTATTTGAGCTTGTAGATCTGCTAATCAACTTTTTTTTTTCTTTTTTTTTAATGTTTTTTAAATTCGAAAAACTTGTGAAACGGGACATTCTGCATGACTACTTTAAGTATATTTCGATGCCAATATAGTATTAAGACATTTTGAATATCGAACTTGTACTTAGTTAACAAACTACTGTATTTCTACAATAGGGTATATAGGCCTATTGATACTTTATTTAAGTTTTTAAAAGTGAGCCAACTTCTTCCATCACTGCATAGACTACTGAAGCTTGGGTGAAGTTATATAGGCCTATAGCTGCATGCTACTATAGGATCAGGGTGTTCTGCATGGAACAATGACGTCAGCAACAAATATCTGGGACATTGGCGCGCTTGACAGGAGGAAGACATGATGGGACTGATGAGCGGTCACGGTGGTTGTGTGGTGAAGATGATGATGGTGATGATGATGAGGAGGAGGAGGAGGAGGAGGAGGAGGAGGAGGAGGAGGAGGAGGAGGAGAATGATTCGTCCCGTTACCGGCGGCTGTAAATGCGCCGCCACCCGCGTCACCACTCACCACCTCCTCACCCTCCCTCCACCTCGTCAAAGAGGAGGGGGGAGAGAGAGAGAGAGAGAGAGTGAGAGAGAAGTCCCCGGACCCCACTTTGAGAACCACTACCGTACCAGCTGATATAAAGTGGTACAGGCCTATACACACTCATGGATCACGAGATAAGATCAAATAAGATACGACAGGTCGTAAAATATATAAGAAAAGAAAAGGAAACCCTTCTTAGGCTATATAGGCTATCCCTAAAGAGAACTTGGGTTGCATATAGGCCTATGAATATTTTATCGTTTGCAGGGAATGTCAGTCGAAACACTGAGGTGAAACACTCGAAACAGTAAACACTGGGTGCATGTGCTTTAAATCAGTCAGACATATTTATGCTTTGTTATAATGTTCGTTGAATTGTTATAGCTATATCAGTATGACTAAAAGATAGGCATTATATAGGCCATTTTTGGAAATGTTTTGTTGTGAGTTTGTGACTTTCCAAACGAAACGTTGATGATTTGTTTTTCTTATAGGCCTACCACTTTGCTATTTTCTGTATACGGCCTATATAGCTATAAAGTGCTTCTCGAGTAGCCTACTTTCAAATGAAAATCAGTCAGTCTTTTGGGGTCTTTTCAGATGTTGCAGCGATGCTTTTATGCACACAACCTCGGAAAACACTTATAACAGTGAGGACATTGGTTATAGTCCTAGGCTTGTCCTCATGATAAGGCCAATATATATGTGCTCTGAAAAATAACAGTTATAGCAGAACGTGCACGGGGCTGCTTTCTGCAGGAGGGATGAGGATGACCCATATTTCATTTGTATATAGGCGCCCGTTTCCGGCAGCCATCAAAACGCATTTATTTTCGCGAGCAGCGAATGACTGCGCGGGGTAGGCATGCAAGGCTACAGCAAAACACTCTTTGTTTATATCTGAAATACGGTATACCACATACATTAGTCTTCACGAAAGGCTTGAGGTTATTATTATTATTATTATAATTTTAAAGAAGAAAATTACTGTTTTTTATTTTATTTGTTTGTTTTCCCTATATACACAGTTGTCTGGCTTTAGGCGATTTTTCAGGAAATTATTATGCTTAATTTCGTTTTCATATATACCATTGAACATTGCCTATAGGCTATTAAGTAAAATAGAATTTTTGGAAGTTGCTATATTTTTGCCCCGACATGGTTTATAAGTTATCATGAAATTCTAATTGGAATATAATTAATTTGAGTATGATGAGAGGGAAGTTTTGTAGGCTATACACATTATGCAAAATGGCATCTCGTATACGTCCTCTCAACAACTGTTACTTATGGCGTTTAATGAAGAAAAAAAGCTCTTAAAGGAATCTTAATATTTATCTTTTACGTCAATATCACATACATATATTTGTTTCTGTTATTTGAAAGTAGAGGCTATACGAACAATAATTATCATAGTATATTACTATTACATTTCTTCTTAATAATAATAATAATAATCGAAATATCCCACCTTAATTAATTAAATAATAGGCCTATACTATACTATTCGGCCAGGGAAAACAAAGGCTAAAGTTCTAACTTGCGTATAGTAAATTAATTTTCGCTGCAACTTATTGAAATGAATATTTATCAGTGATCATAACAGCACATTTAGAAGCAGCAGTGGCCCAGCAGCCTCCTCCCTCATCAATACGGCACGCATTGAATCGTTATGTCGCTGACATTGATAAATGAGCTCCAAGCGCTCTTTTTATTTTTTCTTCCCCTGCCATGGAGGCTCCCTCGGCAGCCAGTGTGTATAGCCTATATCCAACATGGAGATGCAGATAGCTTGCCCCAGTGAAACGAAAACAACACTCAATCGAAGGAGAAGCTAAAAATCAACAAGACTTATTGAAATGGAACGAAATTATTATATTGGGGAAATCATAACACCTCTCTCTCTCTTTCGCTCTCTCTCTCTCTCTCTCTCTCTCTCTCTCTCCTCCAGGACCATTAGGCCTATAGGCTCATTCACGCATGCACTCGCGCACACACGCACGCAGTATACGCACACACTATCCCCATCGTCACGGGCCGATATAGGCCTATATATATGCGATCTATGAAAGTTCCAGCGAGGTTTTGTTAAAAGGAAAGGTAGCATGGGGGTCTCCTCCTCTCCTCTCTCCATCCAGTTTCTTGAATTCCGAGTAGGCCATCCATCATCCCTGTCACCATCAATCGAATAAGCCGAGACAACTGCAATTCCATCCCGTATCGACCAAAACCTCGGTACGTGACCTGGTGTACAAACTAATGTTTTTGCTTAAACTGTTTTCCCTCCGCGGCGGCGGACGCCGACCACTTTTTAAATGCCCTGTTTCCACGCTGAAACGTTTTGGAATTTGAAACGAGTGAAATAGCGCCAGCCCATGCAGCGGATGGAACAATCAGTCTTTCTTTTTTTATATATATATATATAGGTATAGAGGCGGCTCTCTCGACAAAGACTATTCCCTCTTTTGTTTTTCTAATTGCGTCTTTATTTTGGTTTTAGTGCAGAGATAATCTTCCCTTCTCTTCGTGGTGCTATATAAAACTATTTGAAACACAAAAGAAAAAAAATCACTCCGATATCTCTTACAACTTTTATCTCCCAGCATATTCCTTTTTTTTTTTTTTTTAGGGAGAACAACATGTTTGTTCTTTTTTTGGATGGAAGTAAAAAATGATACGAAATTGATGCAGTGCATGGACAACAGAAAGTAACAAACTCTGGGTACAAAATTGGCTTTTAGAAGTCTTGGTCTTCTCTTGTGTGTAGTAGGTTGTAAAATATCGTCGCTGGTCGCCAAATGGAGAGCAGATCCCTTCCCAACAGATACAGGAATTAACGAAGTGACAAACTCTCACTCTAAAATCTAGTGGTCACAAGCGCAAAACATGGACACAAACAGCCAAAAAAGAAAAGAGCACAAGTCTATACACCACAACAATTAAGAATACTCTTATTGAGATTTTAAAAAGATATTATTCCACAGTGTTTCTTTTTAAGGATGAGAGTGTCTTTGTGTGTCTCTGTGGGATGTGCACGCACGCAGCACTGTATACTGGCGCGCACATATAGGGTTGCTTTCCTTTTTTTCAAATTGTTCCACTGTACAATTTCTATAGGGTGAATACGTTTTTGGGAAAGCTTTACTTTTTCATTTGTTTATTTTTAATATAAAAAAAAAGTTCTTGTCCCGTGGTCCACAGTTGTACAAAAATAAATAAATAATTTAAAATGGAAACTAAAAAGATGTGTCAAACTGCAGTTTTGAGGTCACACTTGGCTTCCGCTGTTCATTTTTAGAAGTCCTTTTCATTTGTTTTTGGAAAAAAGATTTGTGACAGCTCATGGTCCTCTTGAGTTTCACTCCATAGTTAGGTTTTGTGTTGTGGGCGGGGTCTGTGCAGAGTGGGCGTTTCCTCCTGGCTGGGTAGCTACAGTGAAGTGGTTCCCTCCTGGCCGGGTACAGTAAGGTGGGCGTGGTCAGGTGGGTAGTAGAGTAGTGATGATATGTGTCCTATCACTTTTCTTATTGGGTACCACAGCCAGATGGAATTAATCCCTGAGCCAATCATGGAGGCCTAAAAGCAAAAGTAGACAAACAGTCATAAATAGTTGCACGCATTTGTATTAGAAATGATATAATCTCACACCAACTATGGGGTATCTATAAAGCAAGAAACAATGGCGGGCTATAACACATATTTTATATAAATGCATAGATAATCTAGAATCTACTTTCTTACACCAGAGGTCAGGTATAGATTTTCTGAGAGAAAATCAAAACAAAATATAAAACAAAACAAAAAACATGAAACATGAAACCAACAAACTGTATGGGACAAAATTGATTAGCAATCTTGTGCAAACATAATTAAATAAATGAGGGCTTTGTTAAAAATAGAAGTTTCATCTTCTCTTACAAAGTGACTTAAAGCTCTAAATGGATACAAACATGTCACTTTTCATAGGATAGTTTTTGACTTGACCAATAAGCCCTATAAACTCAGCTATTTTCACAATTTCTGAAAATGTTGAAATGTTTAGAAATTTAGAAGGTTATGAAAATGTTTCGCATATATTTGACATGCATGCCAAAATAAAGTGGTTCAGCTGTTGGTTGGCCCCCTTCTCCATATGTTCTTTAATTGATAATTAACTGCATTCCTAGTGTCGTTGAAATAACAACTTCAGCGCAGCGGTGATAAAGCCATATGCTCCAGCCAGGTAATTCCCACATCAGAATTAAATAGTGCAGATTCAGTCATGTTTTCTGTAATGGCTAAATGTTATGGCTGTGACTTTATAGCGCGTGGCATACTCTCTCATATTATACTCCAAACAGCCATTCATGCAGTCCTGGCTAAAATTTACTGCCTCAGTCAGCATACGGTCTATAGCAGATCAAATTAAGGGAGGGCAAAAAAGCATGCGGCTCTATTGAGCTATTACTGTAACTATAGTCAATGATCATTCAATGAGAAATAATTGGATTAAACAGTTGCTCCCTGCAGAAAAAATATATACTATATAGCCAGCATTTATTCAGATTTAGAGTGCGATATCTTTATGCAGCAGACCTGCTATCTTCAAATTTCATTAGCAAAAAACAGGAAAATTATCAGTGGGGTGAAGGGGCTCCAGAAGTGGGTTGTGTGTGTGACTGTGTGTGTGTGTGTGTGTGTGTGTGTGTGTGGGGGGGGGGGGGGTCGCTGGTGTTGGTCGAAAATTGGCCCCAGTGAAAAAGCGAAACCAATGCAAGCTCCCCCTATTTACATATAAAGAGCTCTATTAATCAAGGTAAGTGTCATTACTGCGTGGCTCATTGAGCAGTGGTGGGTGGGTGTTAAATAAAATTCTCTGTGCTCCGATGCCTCCGGCAGGCGATACGTCTTGATTTGTGAACTGTCAGTTGGCGGTGGAGGAGCGTGATGGGGGCCGGGTGGGGGGTGGAGGTGGTGGTGGTGGTATAGCAGAGATGTGGGAGGTAGAGAGAATGAGAGACCGGCGTGGGCTGGGGGGGGAGCATTACCCAGATTCTTAATCAGATCGGGGGGCCATAGAAGGAGGGTTGGAGGGAGAGGGAAAATAGTGGTCGGGCGGGAGGCAGCATGACGGAGAGGAAAGGGGGAGACAGAATGGGGGACCGAGGGTAGCGGGGGGAAATGGCGTCGGTGAGGAAGTGACGAATATGGAGCGACGAAAAGAGACTGCGATATGGAAAAGACAAAGTGAATGAAGAAAAGAGAGGGAGAAGGAGTGAGAGAAAAAGAGAGATTGGAATGGAGGAGAGGAGAGAAACAAATAAGAGATATAATGGGGGGAACTGTACTACGCACAGTCCTATTCATGTAAACAAACACTCAGGGCTTTGCAGTGTACTTACATCACCCTGTTCGTCAGGCCTGCCTCAGTGGAGTGGGGGGGGAGCGGTGTTTACATGTAGTGCCACTGGCCGTCCATACCCATGTTCATCCCCATGCCACCCATTGGTCCTGTGATGGGTCAGAACAGACGTCGTTAAGACAGAGGTTTCAATTCTGCAAGTCACAGACACTTATCCCCACTGTCTAGTTTTGAGATTGTTTCGCCTATACAATGACATGCCCAAAATAGGGACACTGGGTTAATGTGGTTAAACTATCAATGGAAAGCCAGATTTGTACAAATACATTCATTGAACGTTACCAGAGATATGATTGTATTGTATATGACAGTATTCGATCCAGTGAATGGACAACAGACTACATCTTTGCTTTTTTCCTCTGATCTACTTTTGCTCATGAGAAAGGTTTAATTTTGTTAGCCGCTTTAATAAAGAAATGTATTAATCTTGTGGAAACTGCAAGCACAGGAGGTAAGGCAGGGGCATGCAAGACTCCAGAGCAGAAGCTTAACCACCACATTATCTCAAAATTCAATAAAGGCGTTTTCCCCGTTTTGCACATGCAAAGACGTTAATAGTATATTGTGTTTGGTGTACGGTGGATGGTCCTTCATTTATCAATACCAGAGTGAACGATGTCTTGGGATTTTGTTCTTCAAAACGAATCCAATATCAACACCCCAAAAGAGAAACAATAAAAAGGAAGTGAGCTCAAAAAGTGATATTTCTTACCGCCAGGTCGAAGGCCCATATGCTGTTGGCCATCGAGTACAAAGCTTCCCATTGGCTGGCCATCGGGACTGTAGCCTGAACCCTGACTCACTATAGGAGAAGAAAACAAGTTAATTGTTACATTTGACCAACCAATGCAGGGATTTAAAATGTCAAGCCATTGTAGGTCAAATACACATTTTCATATGCTGGGGCAATGGTTAGACAGTATAGCCAAAATGGCTGTTTCTCAATAATCCCAAGAACGTAAAGAACATCAAGGTAATGTGGACAGAACATTCTCTCAAGTTTGCTTGAAGTCCACATACCCTCTGTAAAGTAAAGAGATCAAGTTCACATTTGGACTGTGCTTGACAAGATTCAAACTTTTGAATTGAACTTATATCCATCTATTTTACACAAAGAGCAATGCACACCACCAGGTTAGGAGTTTAACATCCCTTGTGTGGGCCGCTCATCTCTTAATTTGACCTGATTTGTATATTAAGTGTCCACCAAATAATGAAAATAGAAGTAGAAGGTGCACTGTGAAATCCTGAGTGTTCAATGGTGCACAAATGGAACCAAATGGACCCATAATGTCCATTTGGTTCTATTTGTGCACTCTCTGGGTCACAGGCACTTAGGTGTCAATTTGACTGTGTGTGTAATGTTTTGTGTGATGAATGGATTTAAACAATGTTATACCTGCTCTGTTTGACTGGTCAATCATCGGTTGTACTATTCTCCTCCTTGCATTGATGAACCTGGAGGAACAGAGCAACGTTATAGAATTATTTACAAATGCCAGACAAATCTGTCGTCCTGTTTTCACAATAGTTTTTGCATATAGGGTATATTATCTCTCTGAAGAAGTGGCCATGCTGTCGAAATGTCAGACAGTATTTTTCGCACATATTAAAAGTTTTTAAGATGATGCGTGTGCTCTAGATTTTCAGGACATCACCAAATGTCACTGCATCAACCAAAACATGCTGAATTGGAAACATGAAACAAGTTTGTGTTCTGTTTTGGAGCCAAGTCACAGCCCGTTCTCTCTCACTGTCCGGCTCTCGTCTCTCTGGGAAATAGACTAATGATGTAGTCTATTCCTATTGACATAATCTCGGGTATTGGGGTGGGTGGGGGTGTAGTCACAGTGCTTTTAAAAAATCTATTGATTTAGGTTTAGCTCTATAGCCTCAGGCTGTAATAAGGCTAACTGCTCTGCCAATGTTTTTTAACTATTGATACTCCCAGATGACAGAAGGCTATGCGCATTCACTCTCTTTGATAACTGTATTATAGTAAGAGAGAGCTGGGACTAAAACCCAGTGATCTTCTTATAAATCCAGCGGATTAGACTAGGGTGTGCTGCTATATAATTAGCGATGTTCGGCAAGAACCTGATAGATAGATGCGAGGCCCATTCATTGAATTTTAAGAGAAGATTAAAATTGTGGTGAGGCGATATCATCTCATTTAATCTCAATTTCAAACCCTGTGGCTCTGTCTGAAAGCTTGGGACTTTATTGTCCCTCAAGGGCTAATTCCTTTCCACAGCACTGTACTTGTTAAACAACAACAATGCATATAACATCAGCAATACAATTGCAATAGGTTGTGTCCCTGAGCAAGACACTTAAGTACTTAAACCCTATTAAACTTTGTTGACCAGAGTCCCCCAGGGGTCATATTATTCCTGAGCTTGTGGATCTGCTATTTTCACTAAATGATGCCCTCAGAATAGACACACTAGGGTTCCTGTGGTTAACCCCAAACTGCTCCTTGAGTGCTGTATTAATAGCGCTCCCTGCTTGGAATAGTTCGGATGGCGTAAAAGCATAGGACAAATTCCATGTGTGTGCAAATGTACAGTGGCCAGCCCAAGGGAGTGGGCAATACATTTTTAGTATCTTCATATTACATACAATGAAATTATATTTCAGATGAGATGATATATCCATACAAAACTGGATGCAGAGCAAAGCTAAAAGCTATAGGACGGACCTGGTTTCATGTGATAATTTAGTTGGGTGCAGGCTCCTCCTTTAACATGCGCACACACGCACGCACACACACACACACACACGCACGCACGCACGCACGCACGCACGCACGCACGCACGCACGCACGCACGCACGCGCGCACACGCGCATAAACAGTCAGACACACACTTATCCAATGGCTAAGCCATCCATAAAAAGGGGTTCTGGGTGCTAAGGCCAGGATATGTTTTAATCCATCATGTCATACATGTAAAATGAGTCGGGGGGGAACTGAGGGGAGAGGAGGGGGTGGTTTATCTTCTCCTTTAATGTTTCTGATTGTCCCAGACGGACAGAGAAGATAGATGGTGCATGCAGAGCAGACAGACCAGCAGACTGCAGAGAGGAAAACCCTCTTATGCTGCAATACTCTGTCTCATTTGCAGCACAACACGTCTGCAGAGGGTTACTCTCTGTTCCAGTCAGATTCATTCATAATGCAAATTATCCAACACTTATTTGTGAATACAGATCCAGAGGAGAGAAAGCCTTCAATAGTTTTAAACACACAGACCTTAGAAAAGCAGGGAGCCAAGGGTAGACCCATGGGGCACACCAGTCAACGGAGTGGTTTTGTGTGTACGCTCCCACGTGCATGTGCGTGTGCATGTGTGTGCGCGCACGTGTGCTCGTGACGACAGAAATAGGTTCTGTGACGTCACACACATAGAGGGGTCGTTCTAGATTTGCTCACCAGTTGTTCACTTGAAGGATCGTGAGGCCGGTGTCTTGTGCCAGCTGCTTTTTCTGTTCCTCTGAGGGGTACGGATGCTGTAAAGGGAGAAAAAACAAAAGCTCATGAAAAAACTATGTCAGCACTTCAGCCAGAAGCATGCAGCATTCATGGAGAACATCTGGGTCCATAACCACATATCCCTATATACTTAGTTAGGGTCCTCCAGAGTTGTATAGGCCCCAACGTTTTCTCTTTCTACACCGCCTCTTTGCCGGAAATAGTTGATCTACAAGCTCACAACGCAGCACATTGCAACGCGCTGTGAACTTGTAAAACTAACAATCTCCCCCCTGAATAGGGACACTCGGGTTCATGTGGTTAAGTGCTGTCTCGTGTACTTGGAAGAAGTCATGAAATGCAATCACATGCTGACACATTGACAATGATTGTGACCGCATTAAGACACCCAACTCCTCTAGCCACGCACGCACGCATGCATGCATGCACGCACGCACGCACGCACGCACGCACGCACGCACACACAGTGAAAAAGGTACCCATCTAATGTCCTATATGACTTGGCGCCGCCTCCCCAGAGAACTTCTGACTAAAAGCGCGTGGCTTTGTGTGACAATATTTGACATTATTTGACATTACTTGACAAATGATCGGATAGAATACAAAGACGCACAATGGCGGTTTTGTTTAAGCTCTGAATGAGAGCCGGCCCCCCAGTCCCCCCACCCTCATGTTCTCCCATGTCCCCTCCAACCTCCCCCCGTGTCCCCCTGACTCTGGTGTCTCTGTGCTGGCTGTGTGACAGAGGGAGGAGGGTGGTGGCAGATGGTAGACAGAGGTGACCTGTGTACTGGGTGCGGGGTCGTGGGCGCGTCCCCATTTTGCTGCTGTCAGGGCAGGCAGCCACCTCCTGTGGTCATCGGTGAGGGATGAGCTACCCAACCACTTCATTTTTAAACTGGCCTTTCAGGCAGAGGCGCACACACGCGCCCACACACACATATACACGCGCACACAAACGCACGCGTGTACAAAAGCAAACGGTGGCAAGCATGGTGCCTTACGCACATGCACAACATGCAAGACCACACATGTAACTTAAGTGCATTAAATGCACATGCGTGTAGGTACACATATATGCACACATAATATACACACAAATGTATGCACGGGAACACACACACGCACACGCACACACACACACACTGTGTGTGTACAGAGGGTGTGTTTCTGGACAAAGGCCATTGTGGTCACCAGTAATCGTCCAGTTCAGGTCCCAGTTTGGTGTCTGACAGTGCAGTGATGGATCACTGTGTGCTCCTCCTTCTAATCACACCTCCAAAATGATGCCATTGTCACCGCCACTGCTTCACACTGGCACAGAGCAGAGTTCTCTGGAGCAGTGGGTCTCAACCTTTCTGTGCACACCAATGGGCACATTTTGTATAAATGTATAATTAAAGAAATAAATAAATTCAAAATAAATAAATGTGCCCCAAATAGGGACACAGGTTGAAAGTAGGTTTTTTCGCCTCTGTATTGGGTAATATTAAGAAAGTATAATATATAGTACTATAGACATTAAAATTGAATAAATTAATATATTTTTGTATAGCTGTTGCAATAGAAATTTGCGGTTGTCAATCCCATGGTGCACCTGGACTTATGGTCTGATGTTGCAGGCCTCAGCACACCGTTTGGGAACCACTGCTTTATCGTACTTCACGGGTTGACCAGATGCCAATGGTTTAGTTCAAAGTCTTTGCACTTCTTCCCCCTATCCCATAATGTTTTGAGTTTCAGCATTATAAGCATTTCAACATTATATTTTAAGGAATGTGAAAGGGTCTTTAGTGGTGATGACATTTCTGCTGAAAGGGTTCTTTTTGTAATAGTAGAATGGTTATTAGAATGCATATGGTCGGGGCGCCTGCTGGCCAAGTGGTCCAGGCGCATGCCACATATGGGCTCTGGCCTTTCAGCGCGTTGTGTTTTCGAGTCCCGTTCATGACGACCTTTGCTGCATGTCTCTCCCCTTCTCTCCCACCCACTTTCCTGTCTGTCTTCACTAATAACTATCAATAAAGCCAAAAAACAAAAAAATAATGCATATGGCATCACTGACCTGTGTTTTATAAAATGATACAATAATATAGCCAATGGTCATGATGATACTCATTCACCATTTGAAATAAATAAATACATAAATAAATCACATCCACTGCAATAAGCCAATTTCTCTTCAGATGCCAAACTGAACGTTTGCCACAGACCTTTGAATTGAATGAGTATAAAGGCCCCGGGTTGAAAGGAAACCAACAGTTATGACCAGGCAAATGAGCTGATAATGAATAATATAATGAATGTACACTTTTCACAGCTGCCGTCTCTAAAGCGTTCCCCTAGAAGGGGACCTTTTGAAGGAACTACAGAGAGATCCTTCAAGAAAGAAGGACCACAAAGGCATGAGAGACGCTGAAGCTAGCGATGGAGAGCAATAGCGTATCAACTCGCGCCCTCTCTCTCTCGCACGCACGCACGCACGCATGCACGCACGCACAAAGGCCCGAAGGCATACACACAAGCTCTGGTCATATACCACTTTAACCCTTGCATCCACATTTTGGGCAGCATGTCATTATAGGCGGAACGTGTAATAAAACATATTATACATTCTTTCTAAATCTATACTCGCTCACACTGTGAGCATGTAGATTGGCTATTTTTGAGCGAGCTTGCAGGCTAGTCAAAATAATTAAGATTTATTTTTTGGTGGTTAACTGGTTAAGTGATTAAGTAGTTAATTAAAACTAGCGAAGTCTTTGTCTCTCTGGATCGTATCTTTATTAACTTTGCAGCAAAGCTGTGTTGTATAATTCAGGCACCCACGCGCAGTCCCACACAGACGCGCTCACACACACACACACACACACGCACACACACGCACACACACACACACACACACACACACACACACACACACACACGCACGTGCACACACACACACACCGCAGAGCGCCGTAAAAGTTGGACAAAACATAATCCAGGCTCCTTTCACCCCCACAGCGTCGCTGATGAATGCTTGATCGCTTGGGTGTTGCAATAGGGCCTTTTCAGAGGGTCCAAAGCTCCCACCCCACCATCACCCCTCTCACTCACTTCTCACAGGCACATCCTGCCCCAGCAAACACTTGTGCTTAACAAATTAGACCTGAAAAGGAGACGGGGAGGGAAAGAGAGGATAATTCAATTATCCCCCCTTTTTCCAAACTGGAAAAAAAAATCTAAAAGGTTTTTTCTTTCTTTTTTTGTCGAGGAAAGGATTATTGCCTGTGCAGGAGATTGTGTGGGCCTTTTACAAACCAAACAAGCGAGGGGTTATAATACATCTAAGAGCGAGAGAAGGAGAGAAAGGAGAGAAAAGCAAGGAGATAGAAATGGCGGTGTCTTTTGGGCCTCTGATGAAAAAGGTTCAACTCTGTATGGGGACTCACTCGGCATCCCACTTTCAAACGTGTGAATCAGTCACACCCGATTCAGAACAGAGGCCTTTTTTGTAAAATCCTGGGTCGAGTTTCCCCAAAAAACAAAACAAAACAAAACAAAAAAAAAAACCAAATGTCTTCAGGCACAAGTTGTTCTTTGCTCCATTCACATATAATAGAACAAAGGCGAAGTTTCGTCTTGAGATGTTTTGTTTTTTGGGGGGAGAGCAAACCACAGCGCGAGGCAAGAGGCGTCGTTTCAAACTGTTGCATTGATGGAGAGGCCGCCGGCGTTCATTTTCCTCACCGTGAGGTGCTGGAAGAGCCACGCTCTCATGATGTTTGTGGCCACTTTGGGAAAGATTCCTCGCTTCTTCTGTCTCTTTTTGTCCTGGTCGTCCTCGTCCCCCGTGCCCGGCGATGCTAGGCTGTTGTCAAGGCCGTCTCCTGGGAATCAGCGGAGGAAGAGAGAGATAAGTCATGTTAGGGGAGGGAGACAGCAGCAAAGATGTACTGGCACAGAACTACCACATCTTCATAATTGTACACAATCTATTTAGGTCTGTATTGTGTTCTTTGGGGGGGGGGGGTCCTTTGTGGTAGGTAGAGATTGTATCTAGAGCACAAGTATTTCACTGTATTATAATAACAACAGTGTGCCCCAGAAAAAAGAACGATGCGTAGCCGCAGCGCAATGGGAATTTATTCACTGATGTTTCAACACAAAGTGTCTACTTCAGAGTTCAAACTGGCCGAAGCAAATCAAGGAAAGTTAAATACCGGTAAATAATACATTGACATTGGACATCGGTCATTAGACAACATTCCATAACAGAAAGGTCATAGGATCGGTTACTGTAGGTCAATATTAGGGCGACATTGACTATAGGGCGAAGATGAAGGACAGGGAAAGTCATGGGGACATTCTAACACCGTGCTATACGTCTCAGACTGCACACTAAGCATTTCCCACTAACATGTCTTCTGAAGACGAGGCAAAGGTACTCCACTGTCTGTCTAGTCACATCAGATCACGTCTAAGTGCTTACATCCCCCATAAACACATATCGAATGGAGGGAACTTCGCGTGAGGTTGGATGTTTACCTCACACAGTAGTTGTGTATACCGACTGACTGTGTGTGTATGTGTGTGTGTGTGCGTGACACAGTCAGCAAGGCTCCTCTATGCTTCTCTCACCTCAACCTCTTCCTCGGCTGTTGTTGGCCACCGCCGTCGGATAACGAAGAGGACTTTAAACCGAGAGCTATTAATTCAATCTGAGCCGCCGCGTTTGACATGAGGTAATGACTTGCGGGGTTAGCCGCCACGCGGCCCTGACAGGAAATAATGAACATTCAAAACCACGGCCCGGCTGGACTCGGGGGCTTGCAGCGTGCAGCCTCCGCGAGCCCTCTTATTTATTTATCCGCCCCCACTGTTTGAAATAGGACTAATGATTTCCTTATAGGGAAAGTGAGGGCCGGAGAGGGAGAGGGGGGGGGATGGAGAGAGAGAGAGAGATAAACTGAAAGTTATGAAAGAAAGAAAGAAAGAAAGAAAGAAAGAAAGAAAGAAAGAAAGAAAGAAAGAAAGAAAGAAAGAAAGAAAGACTGAGAATTATGAAAGAAAGAAAGAGAGAGAAGAGAAGAGAGAGAAGGCAAACACAATAACAAACTCAAAAACCTCGCCGTGGAAACGACAAGCACCCTGCTGTGTTTGATGCTGAAAGCGGGCAGGGCAGGGCACTGCACAAAACACACACACACACACACACACACACAACGCATGCACACGCACGCACGCACACACATCACTGGCCAAAGTAACCCCCTTGTACAAAAAAGGGAGTAAATTAGAACCCGGCAACTACCGCCCTATTTCTATTCTAAGCTCCATCTCGAAAGTGATGGAAAAAATAGTCTATGAACAGGTTGAAAAGTATCTTGCCACTAATAAATTGCTGTACGAGTTCCAATCTGGTTTCAGAACATCCCACTCCACTGACACATGCCTCCTCTATTTGAGCGACCACATCAAACACGAGGTGGATGCTGGAAAATACTGCGGCATGGTCATGCTGGACCTCCAAAAGGCTTTTGACACCGTGAACCACTCCATACTGGTTAACAAGCTTAAAGCTATTGGTTTTGATAGCACATCAGTGAGCTGGATGCAATCCTACCTGGAGGGGAGAGAACAGATGGTGGAGGTGAACGGAACACTGTCCCCTCCCCTCCCAGTGAGCTGTGGCGTCCCACAAGGAAGCATACTAGGGCCTTTACTGTTCCTAATTTATGTTAACGACATGACTTCAGCTTGTGACTGCAACTTGTTCCTGTTCGCAGATGACTCAGCACTGCTGGTCTCGGACAGGAACAAACTGCAGGTTGAAAAGACCCTCAGCTCTGAACTCGGTAGAATCTGCACCTGGCTCGCTGATAACAAACTATCCTTACACCTGGGAAAAACTGAATCCATCCTCTTCGGATCAAATAGTAAACTCAGCAAGGCAGATGGCTTCTTGGTTAGAGTGGGTGACAATATTATCACACGAAAAGATGAAATTACCTACCTAGGTTCCATCCTGGAGGCCAATCTTTCCGGTGATAAAATGGCCACCAACGTAATCAAAAAAGTCAATCAAAGAACAAGATTCCTTTACAGGATCTCCTCACTGGTCAGCAAAAACACCTTGAAGACCTTAACAGGAGCCCTCGTACAAGGTTTCTTTGACTATGCATCCACCTCTTGGTACCACAGCACCTCAAAGGCCCTTAAAACAAGGCTCCAGACCTCTCAAAACAAACTGGTCAGGCTCCTACTTGGCCTCACCCCCCGAACCCACCTCACCCCTGCCCACTTTGACAGGCTGGGATGGCTTAGGGTCGACGACAGAGTACAGCATCTTGCAATGGGTCTGGTCCACAAGATTCGATACACCACCAAGATACCCATGTACCTGTCTAAATACTTCCTTAATGTAAACGAAGTCCACACCCACAACACCAGAGGGAGTGCAACAAACCATGTACAACCCAGATTCGGCACAAACAAGGGACTAAATTCTTTTCGCTCCTATGCCACCAAAATGTGGAACGCCCTACCAACAGTCATTAAGACATGTGAATCCCTTGACTCCTTCAAAACCGCTCTCAAAGGGCACCTACGGATGGCTGCAATTCGAAACTGGCCTCTGTAAAATCTGAATCCCCCCCACCCCCCCACCCCATTTTCCCTCACTGTATATAGTATCTTTTCCCTTTTTTGCTTCCCATATGATGAATTCCTGTTCTGTTCTTTACCTACAGAGAAATGTCTATTTGTATGTCTCTAAATGTTTGTATGTCTTTAAATGTTTTGATGAATTGAACAATGTGGACCCTGTTGTAAACAAGTGTAATGCTTAATTGGGTCGTCCACTCACAGTTGACAGTCTTTGTATTGAGTTTGTGCTTAAAATGTACTGTAAATTCTACAAACTGTTAATAAAGATTTCAATCAATCAATCAAACGCACGTGGCACGCACGCATGCCTTGCCAACTCTATATGTGGCACAGGATCATGCAGAGAGCTCTCCCTCTCTCTCCTCTTATCATTAGCATGGTGTCCTCGTTTGATTCCTGCAGGAAGCCTTCCACACATCAAGGCAGAAAGCTCCCTTTAAACACAGATTTCCGCCCCTCGCGTTCCCTCCATCTCTCTCTCTCTCTAATTCTCTCCCGCCGTGTCTCTAGGCTTGTCTCTCTCTCTCTTTCTGCCCCCCATTTCTCACTCAGCACGCCAGGAGCACTCATCTCTCTCTCTCTCTCTCTCTGTCTCTGCATCGCTCTCACTCTCTTTTTCAACTCCCTCCCTCCCTCCCTCTGTCCCTCTCTGCACATTAATTGTGCATCAGGCAAAGATGATTTACTTTTAACAGTGGTGGTTATTTTTCTTGCCCCGAGGGCAGAGAACCCTTGAAAGCCTGCCTGGAGGGCACTGTGAATAATGCATCTGAGAAACTCCTCCCCCGGGGAGGGACAGGAACCCTACTTTTCTTAAGATTTGCCCCGGCGTGTCTTTTTGTTTTTGGGGATACATCAATCAAACGGCGCCATATTCATGCATAAATATTTCAGCTAATGAATATTGACATTAGAAAGGATGCGCAATGCGTCGTCGGGGCCGGAGGAGGGGGCTTGGTGATGGCGGTGGGGAGGGGGTTATGGTGAGAGTCTTGACGGATGGTGCGCCCATGCAGGTTCCAGTCAAGGACAGGCCATTGGTTTGATGTTGTTTCTACGCTTTACGTCAGGGAGGGTTTACTTCTTACTTCTTGTAAGAAGTAATACTTCTTGTGTGAAATTAAGCACACTCGTGCTTTTTCATTGTGCACCACCACAGCTAAACTTTTACATAATCGGGTCATAAACGTAAACATTTGTTCAAGAATGCTGGTGGATAGATAATTATCAACACAATTCCAATCACCAAATAGGCATTAAATAGACCCCAGTTTTTTTTTCTAGTTTGTGTGTGATTTTCATTTGATCTACAAAAAAAGAAAGAAAGAAAGAAAGAAAGAAAGAAAGAAAGAAAGAAAGAAAGAAAGAAAGAACAAACACGACTCGTCCACTCTGCCTAATTATATCTAAGGCAGCCACTCTGCTCTATCCCCTCACTCACCCTCACCCATCCCTGCCCACCTCTCTCTCTCTCTCTCTCTCTCTCTCTCTCTCTCATTCCGTCTTGTTCCTTCTCCTCCAGAGAGGGGAAGGCCGCAGGGCAGATACCGCGCTACGCTAATCGCTTCTGACTGCTCCCTGGCAACTCGGGCCCAATCTAAGCCAGTGTGTGACGATGCACTCTCAAAGTCAGAACCCCCCCCCCCCCCGCCCCCCCCACTACCCCCACCCCTGCTTGGCTTGCCTGCCTGCCCCTGTGTCTGCACGCGTGACACAGAGGAGGAGGGGGGTTGGTTAAGGAGATGTGTGAGCGTGTGTGTGTGTGTGTGTGTGTGTGTGTGTGTGTGTGTGTGTGTGTGTGTGTGTGTGTGTGTGTGTGTGTGTGTGTGTGTGTGTGTGTGTGTGTGTGTGTGTGTGTGTGTGTGTGTGCGTGTGTGTGTGTGTGTGTGTCTACTGCCTCAGGGAGGGCTGGAGTATCGCCTCGGGGCTCGAGAAGAAAACAGCACCCAAAGATATGAAATACAAGTCGCTCAGATCATTGCTTTCTTGCTCCACTTTTTTTAACCTTTATATATACTGTATACTATATATATACACACACACTTTTTTCTGTCTGTTTGTTTAATGGAGCCCCCATTCGGTCCTCTAGACTATAGAAGTCGACGGCTAAAACCTGGGTAATGCGTGGCACTGAGCGCCGATGTCTGGGGTTTAGGGGCCTTACGACGAGGATGATACGAAGGGACATCGACGGCATGAGTTCGGGGTGGGTTCCAGATCCCCAGAATGAGCCCAGTGTCGGCCGAGGGCGGTGGGGTCCGCGAGGCCGCGGGCGGCGGGTGCAAAGTGGCTAGCAGAACTGATTGCCGTACCCCGGGCTACAGCGGTGATGCAAAGCCATCGCAGCCTGTCTAATGAGCTCTGCATGGGCCCTGATCCATCACTTCTGACACCTGCCAGCCCCTCCCCTCATTACGCACGAGGCACACGGCTGCTAAGAGGAGCAGCCTGGAATGTCTCCAGGACAGACACGCGATGACGTCCTCTCTGTGCCAGGAGACTGATGGGAAGATTATGAGAGTTTGGTTTGTATATGCAGCGGCACCTATTGATTTGGAACTGGTGATGGCTTCAGATTCTCCATCTAACAACGTCCACTCTTGCTCTCTTTCTCTCGTGTAGTCTGTCTCTAGGCTCTCTCTTTGTCATACTCTTATAATCATAATTGCTCCGTGTCTCTCCTCTCGCCCTCTCTCGCGTTCTCTCTCATGGACTGTGTTTTCATTTGTGTTGCACTTGCACCACTCTGTCACACCACCACCTTTCCATCTGTCTACCCCCTACCCTCTCTCTCTCTCCTCCCTCCCCCTTTCTTTCTTTCTTTCTTTCTTTCGACACGCCAGGATGACATATTCTAAAGGTACATTTAGCCTGCAATTCCACTGTGCTGTGATGTCACTGGTATGTTGCCGTATCTCAGCAACTGGATGCCGCCCCGCCCCTGCGTCTTCCGGATGTGACGGAAATATGCGACACATCCTGATTGCAACATTCCATTTTGTATTTAATTTTTGCAAAGTATACAGGTTCTTTGCAAGTCCTACTTGGCTCTCTTTTGTTTTATGTCATGCCTCTGTGACGGGCATTCAAAGCCTTCTTCCGACCCCCAAATTCCCCAGCCAACCAACCTCCCCCATCCCAAACATTCCTTAGATAACTCAGCCCTCAAGCCACGGCCAATCGACAGTCCTCCTGGGGGCTGAGGTATCAAAGACAGTCCATCTGCATATCACACAGATTACAAGGGAGCAAGCCAAAACACGGTATAAGCCTGTTGGTTAGCTCCCCAGTGAGTGGGCAGCCATAACCACGAGCGGCAGCAACATGCGCTGTGGTCAGCCGATAGGTTGAAACCACAATGCCAGAAGTATCCTCCAATCTCGTGAGAGTATGCGAGCGGATATTTGAAGTGAAACCACAATGCCACCACTTTGTGGTCACAATAAGATGGGGCAGTGGATTTAGAAAGGTTTTATCTGCCTAGGAAGGCATGACTAATAACCTTTAGACAATAGAGGCCTTCCAACTAAATGTAGCAGGTGCTTTGAAGAGCTTTAGGGATATCTAAATGCTATTGCATGGTGGTGTTAGTGGTGTAAGACACCACTAACAATGTTTGTACCTGGATGTCCTTTCCCTACTACGTTAAGAACAATTTAGGCATTTAGCAGATCTTCCCAGAGTGGCTCACAAGTGCAAAATTCAGAGGAGGGTTTGTCAACAAACGTGAGGCTAAAAATAATCACATAAGTTCAAAGCGAACAATGTACTGTAGTGCTTCAAAGAAACGGGATACCAGCTAAACATGAAACCAAGCGTCTGTCTAAAGAAAGAACATGATATCTACATAACATTCTCAACTTGAATGTTATTTAGATGTCAATGAGAAGGGAGAGCATTGAACATTGTAGTACTTGGGCAATTTTCTGAGATCTGCAGTGTACCTGTAGACCGAAGAATAAGAAGGGACCTAGAGGCATGTGTTGACCCCGGTCAACTGTATATAAGGCTATAGGGTTTAAAATTACCACCACAAATGGTTTGATAATGTCATGTAAGCCATGTTTGATTAGGCACAAGTTTAGTTGAATATTCCTGCTTTGAAGGCTGCTATTTTCCATGACATTTATCTATACCAAAGGGAGATTACCATGATTGAACCAGTGACTCGCCATTCTTCCCATTCATATCCTCTGTTTTGCTTCTCTAGAATGCGAATACGGGAAGCAGAGAAGACCCAGGGAGGGAGAAGCCAGCAGGTATCATGCTGGTGTATCCTACTAGCCCACCAGGCTGAGCTGTGATCATTCTGAACTCCTCTTCTCCTTTGTTTCTCAATACATCAACTGCCCGGTCCCTCCATACCCACAGGAGGTCTTCTACTCCCCCCCCCCCCCCCCCCCCTGTCCTCTATGCATTCTCTCCTCGGGTCAAAAGGGCAGGGACCATGGGTTTTTCCCCTCTCTGTTGTTTAAAAAAAGCCTAAAGGAAAGAAGCTATTCACACTGTGCTCCTCTTTTCTCAGCTCTGCCTCTCTCGGCATACAATTTAGGGGACCATGTACTCAAGGATGACTTCTTAAACTTAAAGTATACGCAGTCAAATCTCATTTAAAAGGGCTGTAAGTGATTTTTGTGGACAAATAAATAAATAAAAGGTTTTGTTGAAAAGTAAAAGCATTTTTTTGTATAGAGCTTGAGAGACCCCTGTTACTGAACCAACACTATATCTATGGCAATGATGAAAATATAGAATGATTTAGCACATTTTTACAAACACATAACTTACACCTCTTTAACTGGGGTCCAAATAGATTTGTAAAGGTCCATTTGGACCTTTACCTTTAAGGGTCAATATGGGTTCTTTTGAGTTACAAATGGATACATTTAACACTGAGGATTTACTGTGTAGCAGCAAGACCAAACAAAACAAAACAAAGCACTTTCAATGAAAATGAACTGGGGTGGAGATCAGATCTTCAAAAAAACAAAATGTTAAAATCAAAGCGAAGAGCCTAGTCTTGATCTCTTTCTGACTGTTGCCCTTAATCCCTTCTTTCTCTTGTCTTGCAAAAAGCATCCTCCTATTGTTCTCATCAGCGCCCCGGCCATTGATGCCTGATGGGCAGAGCTGGGTGGAAAGTTGCTTTAAAGTCCATTCTATTTTTACTGCGGTTCATAGCACAGAAAAACAAAAACAAGTCATAAAACAGTCACAGGCTCCAATTAGCACATCAGAAATCACATTTAACCTACAGGGACTGGGACAACACAGGGACAACTCACAAAGCCAGGGGCTGGGCCCCAATCACAGAAACAAAGCAGCAGCTGATACTGATAACTGACCAATCAGGCCAACTTGAATGAACTCACAAAAATCTCTTAATTACCTTTAACTGACCTGTCACCAAAGAAGCTCAAATGTAAAGCCAACATTACTAATCTGAATGCTATAAAACCAGGAGCTTCTACAGCAGTCAAAGCCACGTAAATGCAATGTTGAGATTTATTTTCTCTCTTTTTTTCTTATTTGAACTTATAGTTCACATGGTACTTTTTGCCTCAACAGATCTGCAAAGGCTATTGGGCTGAGGCTCATTATTTAAAAAGAAATACACAGATGTCAATGTAGCAATGAAATAAAGATTATTTGCTAGATTCCTAACAACATTTCTCCTCAACACCAGCAAGTCAGGTCTTCGGGTATTTATTTATTTTGCGAAGCAATGCCTTGAGGAGCTACTCTCAGTGGTTCCTTAACCAGACCATAGATTACCTTCTTAATCAGTATAATTACTGCAAGATAAACTATCAGGTGAGATAACTGCATAGCTTTCCTGAAGGAGAAAAAAAATGTTCCCCCCTAAACCCCCAGGCATGGCTCTTTGCCTTGGAGAAAAGGTCACTCATAAGTCAAACCTTTGATATGGGAGGAGGCAGCAGGTTCTCAATGTGAGGTCCAGGGGGACCCCCAGGGGTCCTTAGGGGGGTTCCAGGGGGTCTCCAGCTAAACTGATTGATAGTTAGGAACCAAATGGACCCTTACGGGTCTGTAACTCATGTACAAATGAAACCAAATAGAACCTTATGGGTCAATTTGGTTCCATTTTGTACTCATAGTTAAATGTAACAATATGAGATTGTTGGCCTGGAGATTAAAAACCCATGGCATGGCTCTTTGCCATGGCGAGGGGTTCACTCATAAGTCAGACCTTTGATATGGAAGGAGGGAGAACACAGGAGGCACTACAGGGTTTGGTTCTCTTTCACTCTTACCGAGTTCACTGCTGTTGTCTCCACTCTGGGAGACGTGTCCTCCGCTGGATGGTCCCGGGGTGCCCACGGAGGGCGTGGAGTGAGTGTCATCCATATCCCGCCAGGAAGCAGGGTTCTGTGGGAGAGAGGGAGAGGTCAGAGGTGAGGGGTCAGGGAGAGGTCCACACACCAGGAGATACCAGATACAGGAAACAAGAGTGGGAGAGAAGGTGAGAGGAAGAGAGGCAGAGGAAAGAGAAGAGAAGAGAAGAGAAGAGAAGAGAAGAGAAGAGAAGAGAAGAGAAGAGAAGAGAAGAGAAGAGAAGAGAAGAGAAGAGAAGAGAAGAGAAGAGAAGAGAAGAGAAGAGAAGAGAAGAGAAGAGAAGAGAAGAGAAGAGAAGAGAGTAGTGAAAAAAATAGATGAGCAACAGTCAATAATAGATGTTAGATGTACAGTTTCCATAAAGCCACGTATAAATCAGGATGAACATAGTAACGTCATATGAGAGGGATATCAAATAAGAATAATTAAACAAATAAAGAAAAAGCTGCATTACCATTTTCTCTGAGGATGAGCTTTAAACCAATAATACAGTTTAGAGTTGCTTGATAAGCCAAAGTTCAGTTCTGATTTAGAAGCGGTGTGAACCCTCCTGTGTCCTGTCTGTTTCTGTGACCAAGGACTGCGTACATCCCTCCCTATATATCGGTACCACCATAGGCCAGGACACTCAAACGGCCATAAGCCCCAAGCCAAACAAGCATTTCTCCCTCTTCAAGCTCTCCTGCGTCAGCTGTTTGCCGTATGGTCATCAAATGAAGAGCTCGGCAAATGACAGGAATAAGCACAGTGGACAATGGCACAGTGTGAATGGAGGCCTCTCGACCACAGTCCCTCCTTTTCTTCAGCCGGGCGCACAGTAATTACAACTTCTCTGTGTGCACAGCGCACGGCTATTCAAGGAGGTGCCATGTGTTTCCGCGTTTATCAAGCTAATGAAGGTCTTATTACCCAACGCCCCATCTGTTAGAATCCAATTACCTGGAATGTACGTGTATCGTCGACACTGTATACTGTATTTGTGTGGGTCTAGATGGGAAATTGTGTTTGAGGAGGTGAAGAAATTGAGAAAATGACTTAGGTTAGTAACATAATATAGGCATTTAGCTGATGCTCAAGTGTCTTAGTGACTTTATATGGAAGTGGAATAAGCTTTAATTTGTGGATCACCTAAATTACATGCAGGCGCCCCTGCAGCAGACCACCAAGGAACGATGGCTATTCAAATGTGCACAACACGTATTTCCAATAACAAAGCAAATAGCCTAAATAAAAGGGAATGCCTTGGGTGCCATCAAATCAAAGCGGCTCTTATTACTCTAAGCTCTGGGGTATGTTATAATGGCACAGCAAGAGGACCATTACCTCAGCTAGGCTGCTAGATTCACTATTAACAATTTAGAGTTCCAATTACTGTACCATACAACAGGGGATGACCATAAAGTCTCATTTATATTCCACAGAACAACAGTGAGTGTCCATTGCCTAAAACATCAGTTATTTTTGGCTAGACTTTGTTATGGAGGGAAAAGGCACATTATGAGACAATACTATAGTGTGTTGCTACAGGTACATTTATACATTTAGCTGACCGTTTGCACTTTGTAGATATGTTGCAATGTACGAGGACTGAGTCTTGCTCAAGGAAACTTTAGTCGATATGTGACTGCTGATGGACATAAGTTGTGGCTATCGAATCTGACTTAGAGAATGGTCAACCAACTACTAAACTAGACCAATGCTGTGATAATATCCATTATCCAATACCATGAATGGGGGCATAATATATCCTTCTCGTTCATTAAAAAAGAGCCAAACAAGAAAATACTTACAAATAAAGTATTTTCTCAACATATATGGGATGTTTGCTTAATTGAGAGGTCGGCATAGAAATTGAATTGCTATAGGAAACAGTGAAACACGTCTAGTCTACTGCATAAAACAAGAGTACTCTACGTACCCATCACCTGTCCTATAGTACACTGGCATGCTTCAGGGAGTAGGGACCCCAGGGGTCCTTGAGGGGGTTCCAACTTCCAACTAAATGATTGATTATTAGGAACCAAATGGACCAAATAAACCTGTATGTTCCATTCGGTTTCGATCTAGACTGGCATCCCAAAATCACACCTGTGTGAAGTGAGGGGCGCTATATATACATATTTTATGACGTAATTATCAGACAAAACAAACATGGACAAAACAAACATTAAACTCTGTCCATGCCATTGGTTTTTAATGTTTGTTTAAGGAAAAACAAACATTAAGCCTGTGGGGCTAGCGCCCCTCAAAAATAGTATCAAATGGGGGGTCCATCCATGGCCTATAAGGGGTCCTTCAAATGAAAAGGGTTGAGAATCACTGAGCTATTCATCCGAATCCTAGCACATGCAGCCAGCCGCTAACATTCATGTCTTTGTACCCAGTGCAGTGTATCCACAGCAGGTATAGGAGGAAAGCATCACAGGAGGACCAGCACAATGGAGGCTTATTTTTAACTTGTGTCGAAATCTACTCATGAGATCCACAATGAGTTAAACTAAAGCCTGATTCATACTGCCATACACGTTATGAGTTTGTTGGTCTAATATAGCATAAATTAGGCTTAACACTCATTTCACTTGTGTTCACATTGTCCGGTCACTTAAACTGGCTTTAATTAGGCTCACACATAAGCCTATATACATATATACCAAATGTGTAGTGACATTTTGAATTTTTAGTTTATCAGTCAATTGTTAATTAAGAAACATGTGGTTCTACTGGTTTTCTAAAATAAAGGTAATTGTGTCTTTTTTTCCTCACAGCATATTTGGGAACAAATGTCTTCAATTAACAACAACAACAGCAACAACAACAACCCCACCACTCCATGAGTTCAGGCTTGCCAAATGGACAGCAGCTCACTGTATTAATATTTACATAACCTCCCTCACACTTCTGCACTGCAACAAGGAATCAGCATCTCAATTTGCTACTTTGTTAATGAGTGGAGGTGCAGAAAAAGGAAGAGCGTAATGTAAAAGACACAGCAGGGGGTAAGGAGCTAACAAAGACTCCCTCCTTACAAGCAATAATAATCCTATTGGCTTAACAGTTGAGTCAAACACAACAGTGACAGCTGCAGCTGCACTTTAAGGCACACTGAAATTAATCATCCTCATAGGCCTTAATTTTGTACCCTAGGCTCGCAGAAAATAGTCGCTCCGCAAGCCTCAGATCAGCTATTTTTGGCACGAGATGCCGTCATACAGCAAAATATCAAATCAGGCCAAACATGACACCGACAGCTGCACTTCACACTAACATCTTCTTTTTTATCATTGTCATAATCACTTTCATAATCATTTTGTCCCCAAACTCATCCTCAACATAACCTCCTATATCATCATCATCATTATCATCATCCTCAAGATCATCTTCATCAATCACGATTCACTAGTGACTACTAGTCTACCACCACCACCACCACCAAGTCATGTTCATTGTCATCACATTCACACACTTGAAAACATTACAATGCATATCAACAATGTAGAATGCCACACTCTTTAAATATATTCTGTGTGTTTTTTCCATATCAAATATATCTGAGGTGCCCAGCTTTTGATTGTTCTTAAACAAAGAGCCAACATATAGCGAAGAATGAAGGGTCTCATACGGTGGTCCACGCAGGCTCTCAGCAAGACACACACCAGCCATCAAACAGCAAACACAATTAGCCTGAGGCTACACCAACACGTCGCCATAAATCAATAATGGACTTTCACCAAACTTTCAACAGACTTTTGCAAACCTACTACTGCCTGGTCTATATGTTGCAAAAATAACAAACTTACGTCTGACTGATTTAGACTAATGAATTATTATTTACGGTGCGCACTGCCCACAATAAAATAAAATATGGAAATTATATCGCACGTGCGGCCACCACCCACGAGGCATATTTCCACTTTTCCAGGGCAGAATTTGCAATTGTCATTCTATAGTTATGACATTTGATGGTCGCTCCACAACACAAGCCCATATAGTTTTGGAAAGGGATTGTGTGTAAAAAGTAAAGGCGCTGGATATGGAGGGTAGAATAGCAATAGGCTACAGTGGGATACATAATAAAACCTATGCCAAGATTTACGAGACAGAGCCTTGTGGAAAGCCTCTTGCAGGTGCACTAATTAGACAGATAGTTGATGTCACGTGCATTGAGGAGACCTGTTTTCCAAATTACTTCTGTGTAGTGTAGAAGGCCTACTAAAAGCCTATCTGATAAGAATTTCCCACAAATTATTTTCCTATTTAAAAAGAATAGGCCTAAATAAGTATTGTCTAACCAAGATAGGCCTATACGGACCTAAATAAAAAAAAGTATAGGCTAATACAATTTTGACTAACTCGCGGTCAGACTCATCATATCATATAGACCATATAACTTGCATGGGATGATTGGCTCAGTTCGATTTACTTGACAAATTCCACCGGCAGAAAGATCAGGCTATAGGCCTATACTCACGTGTTCTGCGATGTTTGTGGAAGACCCGGAGAGGTCGTCGAAGTCTGATTTGCACCCGTCCCTGTCGTCTATGACCAGATCGATGGGCATCTTGCCTTTCAGACAACTGATATATCGATGGCAGAAGTTGTCGCAGAGCTCGTGCACCTGAGAAATATTCAAGTATAAAGCTGTGATTCAATTCAGGGCAGGCCCTATTGAGCACCGACCATGAACAAGTTAAGTAGGCCTATATAAATGTAAGTTTATAAATCTATTAAAGTTTATAGCCAGCAGCAATAAATGTCAAGCAATGATTGGTTGGAGATTTACAAAGTGCCATCAATAAAACACAGGAATAATTAGCTGGCTAATATAGGCCTCTATACGGTTTTATTTTTTTAAATCATATTTACCTTTTCTAATTCCAATAGATGAAATCGTAGGACTTGTATAGCTTGAATCATCTAAAAAAAGAGAGGAGATAAGATGTCAGTTGGAAATTAATTTGCCCCGCGATCACAAATGTATAATACATGCAGCATAATGTTTCATAGATGTGATTTAGCATGATATAGATAATTACATTTTTCTATATTGAAATGCGGACATGCAGGTTCTCAGAATTGAAGGCTGCTTTTGGGCCTATATGCCCGGGGCAAAGTGTGCATGTCGCATCCCGCCGCAGAGATGCCAAAACGGCCTTTGACATTTTAAGTTCCCCACTATCTCTCAAGTTGGGCTTTAGGCTATTATGCTAAATCAGACAAAAATAAAACACAAAATAGGCCTATATATAAAATAATAAAATAAATAACGCTTACCAAGTTATCCAATTCTGGATTTGAAGAAAATAAAGGTTTTTCTGCGCGAATCTAAAAGAGAGAGAGAAGCACAATATAAATGCAGTCCGAGCCTCATCCATTATGACAATTTCATATTGCAGCTTATATAAAAGAGTTGTGCACAAAATTAAAGCTTTTAATGAGGCTAATTTTAATTTCCACTTGCCAAAAAGAGCAAGCGACTCCGTCGTATAGCATATGGGCTATAGGCCAGCTACTAATGAGGAGGCTATATATTAATAGGCGTTAAAGTCATAGGCCAACCTGTTTCGCAAAAACTGCTATGTCTTCGTTGAATGAGTCTGATGAACACACGTCACCCCCCGCGACACCAGGCTCTCTGGGCGTGCACGTTGCCAGCTCGCACTTCTCAAACACGAGGGCGAGCAGAGGGAATAATGGATGGCTGGAAACACAGGTGATACGGCCATTGTTATTTGCCTATACACATTAACCTAGTATAGGCTATCAGATGACATTTTCAAAATAAGCCCATTATTTAAACAAAGGGAAGTTTGGTATTATTAATTCGCCCTAATTGTGGTTGAAATTGAGTTGAATATAGAAATGTAGAAATTAACGACACGGCTCCAACTCAATTTGACATTTATAAACGTCCATAAAACCAGACAAATCCTCAGTGTCCAATTGAATACAATTAAATTACATTTTAAACACATCCTTTTGAACAGGAAAAAGTTTAAGAGTCACACTGGGTTTTATGTCGAGAGAAATATGCACACACACACACACACACACACACACACACACACACACACACACACACCCGTAGATCTGGTCCTTGTCTCGCTTGAGGGCGTCGTTCACCGCGCTGCCCATGCTGCTGGGCATGATGCTGTGCGGGGCGTGGGCACCGTAGTGCTGCGTGGGGTGCGGCGGCGGCCCGTGGCTCAGGTGGTGGACCTGGGGCCGCGGCGCGTGCGGGTCTCCGTACATGGAACCAACACCGTCCATCACACCACCGTAGTGGGCAAGCTCGTCATACTGGAGTGAAAACATTCAACAACTCAGGTGACTTTATAAGTGCAAAGAGAATTATCAATATATATATATATATATATATATATTATATACACACACACAATATATGAATGTTCTGCAACGTTAGCCTATAGTAATGCTGTCTCGTCGATTAGAAATACTGTAGACATTTTAAACAAAACAATGGACAAACTCCACACATACCCTTTGCGCCATCCCCGTGCGCAATGTCCAGCAACAACACTCTATATGGGAGATGTGTTCAGTTCAGCAGCGACGTGTCGCCCCCAAAAATACTTTTACATCCACCGGAGAAAGAAGCAGCCGTAAAATCCTACAGTCCAAGTGGCATCAAATCAACCAGCAGGCGACACTACGACAAGTCACCAGCAGCATGAGAGAGAGAGAGACACCCCAATTGAGTTGTGTTCCAGTAATAAAGCGCGTTGACAACTTGCGTGCGGTTAATTGTAGGCTATACTCTTTGCAGCGAGAGGACCTTGTCACAGTAATAACTTTGTTGATATTAGTTCCGGGGGTGGAGTAAGTTGCAGTCCTGTCTGTCCTGTCTTGTCCTGTCTTGTCCTGCGGTGATAAATCGATTAGTTAACAACCGTCGTTCTCGTGTCCATGGCCCTCCTCGCGCGCTCCGACCCGGCGAATGATGATCAGGTTGAGTGTGAGCGCGCGGTTATACGACTGGTCCTCCTTCCTCGCTGTGTGTGATCAGCGATAGGTGCTGATGAGCCAGCCCCCCCTCCTCCTCCCCTCCCCTCCTGGAGTATAAGCTCCCCTCCCCTCTCGCCTGTACATCCCATTGCCCGGAGAATCCCACGGTGGTCGCGCTGTGATTGGCTGTTTTAGATGGAGTTTTTTTTAATTAAAGTGGCGCGTTGAAGCTAATTAGCAAGTTAATTACACACGCACGCGCGCACACACACACACACACACACACACACACACACACACACACACACACACACACACACACACACACACACACACACACACACACACACACACACACACACACACACACACACACACACACACACACACACACACACACACACACACACACACACAGTACATTCTGATGACATTTTACCCTGGAGTGTAAGCATACATCTCTTTTCAAAGAGAACCCTTCATTTATTTACTTATATTTGTTTTTATGATTGTGTGTAGGAATGGCTATTGTTTTTGTCTATAGTCTATACGATCACACAATAAAACTAATTCCAAGTCATATTTAATTTCATTGTAAATCATATGGTCATCATAACCTACATAGCCCAAACTACATGTTGTGTCCTTTACAGTATATAACTCTATGGTTGTGTCCTTAACATTCATGAATATGGATTCGTCAACGTCATTATTGTCAAATTCTGGGCTATCAGTTTGCTAAACTGTCAACGAATGCCTGCATCGACTAACCAATCAAAGTGCTACCATTCCCCCCGGTTATGGGATCATCAGGCAAAACGGCTGCTTTTAATTGGACGAGGCGCTTGGTGACGCAGAGGGACTGTCAGAGCTTGTATTATTAGGCTATTACTGCACCAATGTGTATTACGGTAACTACTACAACAATAATACAAAAAGATAAGTATCCTAGGCTATAGTACTATAGTTGACATTAAGGCATTTTCTTTCTTTCTTTTTGCAGCTACAGGAATGACACACCCCTTTTTATATAGGCCCATTTGACTTATTTTTATATGGACTACGTTCAGTTCAGTACATTGTATTATGCTAACAAACTTGACTGCACAAGTTACCTAGAGTTATTCACGATTAACACGAACTGTGTCTGTGTGACTATATGTTGGCTATAATAGAAATCAATGTTTGAACTGTCCCCTTTGTTGACAGAAACCACGTTTAGCCGCAGTGGAATCATATGCACCGGCGAGCAAGAGCAAACTTCGTACAACAGCATAATTTCAAGTAGGCCTATTGTATGGTCCAGTGGGTGAGCGCCTATATATGCAGACCTAAGATGCAGACGAGCTGATGGAATATTATATAGCCAAGGGCGTACGTGTGATTGCATATAGCCTATTAGACCTACGTTTGGAATGTTTGTCAGCTGGACGGCGCAACCTTATTCCCAGCCTTGGACGCTAATAAAGTTCCCTTAATTCTAGCCCGTGACCAACGAATTCTGCACCCTATTGGAAAATGAAAATCCATGTAAAAGATATAGGCTAATGCAGATTATTATAAATTTATAAAGTATAGTCTAAAATCGTTTCAACAACAACAGCAAATATACTGAAGGCTATATTGTTTGTTTGCCTGAAAATGTATGAAATATATTATCAGCCTGCCTAAAGTTAAACAAGAGACGTTTTTAATAGCCCAATGTTCTCATTCTGGCATATGAACAAATTATATAGACTAATGGCATAGGCCTGCCGCCTATTGCACTTTTAGACTTTGTGACTTAATTGTGCTGAAATCAAAATGATAACATCAACAGTCAAATAAAAACGACTATTTCATATAACTGCATGGCTTCTTCATACGTGCATGAATTCACAAAAAAAATGAAAATCGTCGGAAAATAATATAGTCTTTATAGGTTTTTGGCTATAGTAGTAGGCTATAGGCCTATAGCCGTATAGTCTTGGCACCGTCACGGGTGGTGGGCAATTCACAACAACCACTGCTTGATATTGGCAACACAGTCAAACCTTGGTGTTGTAACCTATAACAATACCCCCACCCCACTCCCAGGATATAGAAATTAAACCCCTTTCACTCAAACTATTCCAATATCGGCTGTTGCTCCTTTTCAAATAACGATTTAAATAAATAAAATATGCCTACGTATACATTCCTGGAATAACTCCAAACGTTTGTAATCACATTGCTATGAATCAAATAGCAATGTGATTCCAAGCGTTGATTTGGCATGATTTGGCAAAGCGATTAGCCTTCTGTTGGCGATGCCAACTACTTGGCATATTGCCTCAGTTCAATAGTTGAGTAAGTCACGCCTTGATAATAGAGAAGAACGCCTCTACATTGTGAACTTGACGTTTGAAAGGCATGTGTGAATTTTGTGTTGCCATTGCCAAGTTGGTGTGGAGTCTATAGCATGCAGGACTGCCTTTCATTGCCACCTAGTGGCTTGCACAATTAAAAGCACACTTCCCAGAACATCAAAACATTCTAAACGTTTAGGCCTACTTCGTAGGTTTCGTAGGTTTGAGTTTATA
>NC_139717.1:8610507-8663007 GCF_964188405.1 Protomyctophum parallelum
TGCCCTGCACTGTTCCTGAGCGTTAAACTCGAGGCCCTTTTCTTAAGTTTGTTTCGAAGTGCAAACAAAGTGCACTTTTTTCTGCGTCACTGGCGAATTCCTGCACTGTGTACAGTAATATCCTGTGTTAATTTAACTGCAGGAATGTACAAATGGAAGTTATGGAACCAAATGGAATGGACCCATGAACACAAGATGTTACTGATTATTTATCTTGTTTATTGACTAGAGTTCAAGCTTACTCTGCTTATTTTGATCTCACACTTATAGTCACTCTGGATAAGTGTGTCTGAATAATTGTAAATTGCAAATTGCCCATTGTGTGATTCACAATGGCAGAGTAGGGTTAGGGTACACTTCAGTTCAGTGTCTAGCTCAAGAACATGTTCGGCAGCCAGGATGCTGACAGACACTCTTTGGCAGACAGAGGTCAAACCTGAGACCTTTTTGGCAACTGAGCAGTCAGTCTGACCCTTGAGGTCACCTGTCCATCTAGCGGTGGTGCTGTTGATGACATATCCTAATGATCATCATCAATCAGATCGCTATGAAAACACACCAAATCCAGCTAACACTAGGAAACGGCAGGATGTCCAAACAGAGGAGGACATGAGGACAGAAAAATAACCATATAGTGAATTAAAATCTAAAGAGCCCAGAGCAAAATAAAGAAAACAAACACATTTTGATGTATCCACACTTTTGTTCTTGCATCAGTCAGCTGAGACAAGCCATCACTTATGGTGTCCCTCTCACATCTGAAGCATTAGCAAGCACTGAGGTCTAAGGGAAGGGAGCATTCACGGTTTCAATAAATCAAAGCTTACCTATTATAAATCGCACGGCTAATGCAACTCATACATGCCATTAATCAGCCCTGCAATCAATCCCATGCGTGCTTTTAGTCATTAAGCAGAGCCACATACTCTGTCTGCACCCCGCCTCTTCTACAAATGCATGTGCACGCACGCACGCACGCACGCACGCACGCACGCACGCACACGCACGCACACACACACACACACACACACACACACAAAGACTCTTATCAAAGGATCACAACGTTGAACCCTCCGTGGCCAGTGTCCATCTATCCCCTGTCCTTGGTCAGGACACTGGACCTCTGCTGCTATTGCTCCTGCATGCTGGACCAAACCCCAACAGGACCATGTGATAAACCATTTACATATTGCCTTTGTCTCAGATGTATATGCAAGGAAACTTGCATAATACTAAAAACAGTGTAATATGGCGATACAGAAGTGCTGTGTACGTGTGTGCACGCAAGCCGCGCATGTGTGTGTGTGTGTGTGTGTGTGTGTGTGTGTGTGTGTGTGTGTGCATGTGTGAGGTGCTAACAGACCTTCACACAAGCACACATTAGTTCCTAGTGATAGTGTTGATAGAATTGTTGGCCAATTCTATAGATTGAAATTTGCCTTCAATCTATAAAAGCAGCATGCTCCAATTTAGAAATTTGAGAGCAAATCAATTAATGGTCAAATCATCCTTGAATTCCTCAATTGCATGGGAGTGCTCTATAATTAACTGTAGAAAAATGTAGATTATCTACAATTCCACCCATGAGTGTAATAATTTAGTTCCATGCAATTCCACCATAACCTACGTTTATTGTGCAAAGACAAACTGAGTTTCATGGTGGAGGTTATTCACAGCGGATGCTGATGACTGCTTTGTCTTGTGCGTCTGCATTCTGCACAGTAAAATCCTGAGAGTGTATGGAACCAATTGGACCCTTACAGGCCTGTAACGCTGACAAAGTGCTCCATTTGGTTCCATTTGTAAACTCTCGGGTTCAAATGAACACTGAGGATTTCACCGTGGTGTGACTGGCTGTATTCAGCTCTGTGTGAGGGAAGATACAATGAGACACTGCGTGTTCCTCGCTAATGATTAGCCTGTCATTGTTCTGAATGGTCCACCGAGGTGGCAGGGCAGGGTCTCTCCACGTCCTCTGGTGTGTGTGTGTGTGTGTGTGTGTGTGTGTGTGTGTGTGTGTGTGTGTGTGTGTGTGTGTGTGTGTGTGTGTGTGCTGTGCTCCTTGCATGCGTGAGTGCATGCATCTGTGTGTATCTCGATGTGTGTGGCTGACACACCCACACAGACTCATGCGTGGCCGTGTATGTGTATAGATGGGCGTGTGCTGTCAAGTGTGTGTGTGCATATACATTTGTGTGTTCTGCATGTAGATGAGACCCCCAAGACTCATACGTGTGCATGGATATTAGTGCACACATGCATGCATGCACGCACGCACACACATGCACGCACGCACACACATGCACGCACACACACACACACTCCGTGTTTGTGTGTGTGCGAGTGTGCGTGCGTCCGTGCATGCATGCGTGTGTGTATATGCTTTCTCCCAGTCTGGGTGTCAGTATTAATGAGCCCAGATTTCATTTCCGATGAGCGATTATTTGACTGTTCATTTGGCTAAGATTTATGACAGGGCCCTATATCTGTAGCCTGCAGCGCTGCTCTAGTCTTTAATAATGGGAAATGAACGCATTAATCACCCTGTAGCAGTCACACAGCCACTGAGAGCCCAGCCCAGCACAGGCGGCACACCATCCAATCTGCAACACTAGAGAGAGAGAGGGGGGGGGGAGAGAGAGGGGGGAGGGGGGAGAGAGAGAGAGAGAGAGAGAGAGAGAGAGAGAGAGAGAGGGGGGGGGGGAGAGAGAGAGAGAGAGAGAGGGGAAAATCATCTTATATTCATTCAAAAGTCTTATCTACTGCTCCGGAGGCAGGAAAAATCACCTGTCTAATTGAATGTGATCTAACGTCCTAAAAACTGAACAAGCAATGCACACACACACACACACACGCACGCACGCACGCGCACACGCACACGCACACGCACACGCACACACACACACACACACACACACACACACACACACACACACACACACACACACACACACACACACACACACACACACACACACACACACACACACACACACACCAAAATCTGCCATGTTAATTTATCCATTTGTAACTCAGAGTGAAATGTAACCAAATGGGCTCGTATGTGACACTTAAATGGTGCCAAATAGACCTGTAAGGATTTATTGTAAAAGTGATTCACAATTGTTTTGTTGTCACTTATCTTATCTTGTACACAAGTACAATTATTTAGATTTGGTTCCTCAACATTGTAGCAGCATCGTGTATGTGTGACATCACCATCATACCCGGAAGTTATGCAGGGACACCTACTGTATACTGAGCGGCAAAAAAACTACTTTCTGGCATTGACAGCCCACACATCCAAACAGAAAAGTCTTACTGATTGCATTAAACGACATTAAACAACGTTAAAATCACTTTGCCACTTGATTTGCCAGTATTGCCACTCACTTTACGAAGCGGATTTCGCCCTTGCTGGACTTTATGCATGCGCATAGTAACAACAATAACGAATAAATAATTAGGAATAGTAAATGAAGTGTGTGCATGGTTCCTACGACACATTATATGAAGTTGTGTTCAACGCAGGTTCCGGAGTGGAGACCACCTACTGCTCAACCCGATCACTCCCTCCTCATCCTTATAGCATGTTGCCAGACCTGGGCAGTCATTTTCTGCTGTCTGCCGGTGTCTTTTCCGGGTTTTTAGACCGCTGGTGGATGGAAATGAAGCTCCACCCACGCGGCAGAATAGAGGGTATGCGCGTGACATCATCGTACCTGGAGGTTATGCTGGAACGCCCACTGAGTGGCAAAGAAACTACTTTCTGGCTTTGACAGCCCATTCATCCAAACAGAAAAGTCAGAGTCAAAGTGTCAGAGTTGGGAAGTACTTGTTTTCAATAACACAACATTTTGCTGCCTCCTGCATTCTGTGACATTTAGAAACAGGTGTACGCAGGACGGTTGATTTCCAACGAGCGCTTCCACAAACTCCAACACTCCATGCTGCTCAATGTTTTGCCACTCAGTCTAGATGAGGGGGGCGTGTCCTGAAAATCATGCATGTGCATACTCTCTATGCCGTGGGGGCAAGCGTTTCCGGGAATCTGGCCAACGCGGCATTCAGCCACGTGGGTCTGGAAACACTGCATCAAGTTCACCTGCGGCCCTAGTCTCACAGCCAATCACGTAACATTCCCCACAGTATAAATACACCTCATATCTCATCTCTTACCTGTCAAAGTTCCCCCCATCCTCCCCAACTAACTATCCTCAGCCTTGCCCCGCTAACACTTCTTTCTCTCTCCTTCTCCTAGGAGCCCCGGCAGCGTCCGAGCCGAGGCGACTGACCGCTCCCGAGCAGAGCACGGCGGTCGTCAGGCTCCCGAGACTACGCCCCCACCCAGAGTCTCGCCCTCCTCGGGCTCCTGATCAATACACCTACTTGTGCAATAAATACTACTAAACTTGAGCAGTTGGGGTCTCTTACTAGTGAACCACGTGTTTGTGCACATTGTGCAGTATGCATATACATACTGTAGGGTTAGGCTATATACTGTATATACTTAGCCATATACTGTATATGTGTGTACTTGGCTTGCATTCATATATGTGTGTATATGTTTGTACAGCGTTAATATGCAAAGTATCATGTGCCAGTGTGCGTGCATTCATGTCTGAATATTGAGGTAGGTCTGTGAGGGGTGTGTAACTACCTCTAAACACAGGAAGAAAGGCAATAGGCCTGCCAGTGTAACAACCCACAATGTGAAGTCAGAATCCGTAGCACTTTTTGTCGGGATCAAAGTCTTCCAGAGTGCTTAGCTAAACTCATATCAAGGAGGCTGTTTGCTCTGCCGTCCACGAACCACTATTAGTAACCACAACAAACCTGCCAAGTTTGCCCAGGGTGGTGTCACAGAACAGCGAGCCCCAGCTGACAACCACAATGCCACTCTGTGAGTCACTCACACAAGCTAACCGATCGCTGACCACACCTCACACTGTGGAGAGGCTGTTCTTTTGTAGGTCACCGCATAAAGTAACAAAAGAACACGGAGCGTTACCTTTATACAACATCCGTTCAACTAAAATAGCCTATCGGGAACAGCAGAAACCATGGCCTGTGAGGCGTAATAGCGAGAATAATCAGCAAGACTGCATTATAAGCAAAGACATAATGAGCTGTTGTTTGTTGCGCACAAAAACATTTACTTTGTTTCTTAAAATCACACCTGTGTGAAGTAAGTGGTGCATCTCCGTGCACTCCCCATGGGGTGTACACACACACACACACACACACACACACACACACAGACACAGACACACACACACACACACACACAGACACACACACACACACACACACACACACACACACACACACACACACACACACACACACACACACACACACACACAGTGTGTTAGGCTGCGCAACAGTTACACTTGGTTGTGGAAACCAACCAAACTCTATTTTCGTGAACTGAACCATATAACTTGTCAGAGAAACTGTATTTTGTCCCGGCCTAATTGGTTCTTCCAGACAACTAACTGCAGTCAATATAGAGATATTTCATTAGACATTTCTGTTGGGTCATTAGAACCTCATGCTCAATCTACCTTGTTGCTCATAGCACTGAACTCATATGTTGGAAGAGTGCACTCCAACACGGTACATACGATTTCTGGATTACACAGGTACATTGACCTCCCTCAACCAGGAAACTATATCAAACCCTCAATGTAATAACCAGCATTCAAACCCAAAGCATCTGCTGCTCACCCAAAGGGGAATCCCAACCTGGGAGATATTAGGCTTCTGGGATACACTGCAACATCCACGTCCATTTGACCTCCCCACACAAAGTGTTAGTGTTAGACAAACATGTCTGAATTGGATATGTGTAAGATTATGTGTAGAATAAATCAACCGTGTTTGGCGAAAAGATTTTTTTCAAGATGCAAGATTATCAGTTCTTTCCATCTTAACTCAACCCACATCACATCCTCACAGGTTTAAAAACGTGAGTGAAATTCTTTGTCGTATAAAGAGCTCCATCATTAGTGTAAACTAAAGCGAGATGGAGAGGTCAGATATCATGAGCATTGTGAAATACATGCAGTGCACAAGGACCGGTGCATGATATAATGTATGCATAAGGTGTGTGGTTAGAATGGAAGTGGGAGGAGGCAGTTAAATAGCAACATGATAAAAGATACAGTAGGTGCATGGTTTAAGGAAAATATTAGCCAGATAATTCAGTCCAAAACAGTAGTTCATTTAACCCGGAGGGTGTACAAATGGAACCTGGTCCATTCGGTTCCATTGGGTCAATTTGGTTCCATTTGTACACTCTACCGAGATACAGCACTGTTGATTGCATGCCTTCTTTAACTCGATACCGAGAAAAGCAAGATATAACTTGTGATCGTTTATATGCTGCGTATTATTGTTCCTGTTTCAGACAGTGGAAGCTACACAGTGAAGAGCGATAGCCAAAGTGTATTGCTTGCTCCATGCCTTTGGAGAGAGGCCATATTGGGAATGATTCATCATAGAGTGCCTTTATATCCTTCCTTGGCTATTACGAATGTTTTGCCCTCCAGTGCTGATCTCAAAAACACAAAACATTAACAAATAATAAAAGAAGCAAACAGCAAAAATACGAAGAGTCCATATCTTTCATATATATTTTGGGGCCATGCTCTGTAATGCCAGGAAGGGTTTGGCTGGTCATTAACCATTCAAAGCACTGGAAAATATGTGTGTGTGTGTGTGTGTGTGTGTGTGTGTGTGTGTGTGTGTGTGTGTGTGTGTGTGTGTGTGTGTGTGTGTGTGTGTGTGTGTGTGTGTGTGTGTGTGCGCGTGTGTGGTTTTATTCCCCCGGGCACTGTGGACAGAAGCCGGCCAGCTCATTACAGCGGCTATAGGGAGGATTTTAATTGTTCATTCAGAACAAAGGCTTGGTCTCGGAGGCCGCTTCTGCACCACATTGTGTGTGTGTGTGTGTGTGTGTGTGTGTGTGTGTGTTTCTGTCTGTCTGTCTGTGCGTGCGTGTGTGTGCATGCACCCCTGCATACTCATGTGCGTTTGTGCATGTTTGAGTGTGACTGTATGATTGTTTGTTTTCTCTTGCTCAATCAATTGGCTGTGGTATTGTTTATCTGTGTATCTTGTGTCTCTTGCACGATGTGTAAGTTTATAATGATAATGTATATGTATATATACACCTCCTCCTGTCATAAATAAAAGAACAGTGAGGGTGTGCTGATACATCATCACAAAGAATGATTTAAGAATATGAGAGCTGGTAAATTCATTCACCTTCATACACAACAATGGTTGAATGTACACATTTAACCTAACATTGCATTGATTACATTTTTAGGTCTACACCCCAAGTTGCAAATTAATTAGGCTAACATTGAGGATTTTTGCTGTTGGAGGAGAGTTTATTCCTGTGCGAATTATAATTCATCATGTACGATTAATGCTGAGTGTCCATATAACTTTATTAGACACATCTTCAAGTTATATGATTATATGGCTTCAGCACAGTAGGATAGATAAAATAAAATATTTGATTTTCGACCGGTCAATCAATATTGTTGCAGGCGAGAGCTGTAAAATGTCATTCCCTCAAAGAGACTGCAGTTAAAAAAACATAATCGTTTCCCAGCCTCTGGCACCGTGCTGTGGGCATACATTTTATGCTATCAAAACATGGCTTCATTCTAAGCATCTTAAATGGGGAGTAGTTTTTGTGTGAATGTAAAGCTCCAGTGTTGGGTGTACCCGCCCTCTGCTGGCTGAGCATAGTAAGTGCAGTTTATCTGCGCTTCCTTTGGTTCATATCTAGACAGTGACATCCAGTGGACACATTACATTACTACCACACATAGGCTACTACTGTAGTAATCTTACCCATATTCAACTCTACTGTAGTAATCTTACCCATATTCAACTCAATTCAAAGTGGCATCATGGGAAATATTATATAGCAAGTGTGAAATAGAACAATCAAAACGAATAAAAGTATGTTTTGATTGATTGAAGTATTTATTGACAGTTTGCACAATTACAGTATATTTCAAGTACAACTCAATACAAAAACTGTTAACTGTGAGTGGAAGACACCATAAAGCATTACACTTGTTTACAATAGGGCCCACCATTTTTAATTCATTAGAGACGTACAAATATACACTTCTATATAGCCAAAAACAGGAAATCATCATAGGAGGTTAAAAAGTTTTGAATTGCAGCCGTCCGTAAGTGCCCTTTGAGAGCAGTTTTGCTCTGTGTCAAGCATGCCCAAATATGGAGTGAAACGGGCAAGGGATTCGCATGTCTTAATGTCTGTTGGTAGGGCGTTCCACATTTTGGTGGCACGTACTGTACAAGGCCAAAATTATAATAATAATTAAAAGAAAATAATAATAAAAACAGCGGCTACTGTAAAGATTTTATAGGCCGCGGCAATATCCTTGGGAAAAGTTAAAACAACAACAAAAACATCCCTCCTCACTCCTTTGACACAAATGCCCAGGTCTAAGTTCAGATCAATTTGTCAACCCACCAAGGAGATAGTGGAGGAGTAGAACAATCAGAACCATACAATTGTATGTCTGAGTTATAAATTATATTTACTAGTCCTTACCCGTTGTGAGATATTTCCCCCCCCCCTTGTGGCCGTGAAGGGTACTGCGCCCGGGTGCGTTTGTAATTGACGTTACGCCCTCCATATGCATATGGTCAATGCCCGTGTGAAAAGTGGGAGTGATTGGTGCAGGCAGTAAGGAGCTACAGCACTGTTTCTGACAGACACACACACGGACAGACATTCGGTTAATTATAGTATGATATAATAATATAATATAATATAATAAATGATATATTATAGTTATAGAACTAAAATAAATAAATGTCCTGCACCTACGACAGTAATTCTTTACACTGTAACCAGACTGTAGGCATACCTATTGCAGACCAAAAGGAAAACACAAAACTGTTGCTTTTGAAGTTAAATTGCAATATATATATCAAACTTGATCAACCTTGATCAACCAAAATAATAATTCAATTGAGGCTTCTGGACAGGGCCCCTGACCATGATGATCCATATATGGAGCTGGCTTGTTCTTTTTTTTTTTTTTTTTTTTTTTTAAGATATGTTTTTGCGGCTTACGCCTTTTATTGTTTTTTTTTTAAGGGACAGACAGTAGGCTGACAGGAAACGGCCGTGTCGGGCTCGGGAGTCGAACCTGCGGCACACTGCGACTGGATTACCAGGAGCTGGCCTGTTCTGACAGGACTCCATATTTGGGCATGTCTGACAAAGAACTCCATAAGCTGACCTGTTCTGACATCACAGCACTCCATATTTGGGCATGCTTGACACAGAACTCCATATATAGGGATAAGGGGACGCAGAGAGACACATACAGAAATCTCCGTATGTGGGCATAAAAGGGACTTATGCGTGAAACGGGCACTCTGCATTTCCGGTTGTACCATTCTTTCTCCCCATCCCCATTATCAGATTATCATTTGAAAACTTGTACCCCTGGTCTGGACTCCTTCTGGTGTTGTGTCACTGATTCCTTGGGTTTTTCCTTAACAAGGTGATTCTACTCTTTCATACTCTCTCATTTAAGGTATTGGGATTTTTCTATAAAGCTATAAACATATTCATACTAAGGTTATTATCATTATAAAATAAAGTTAAGGTTTAATATTTACAGATTGGTAATAAATTATATTGATATAAAGGCATGACTTGCCTATACGATAAAGGGTGCATTTTCATACATCTGGCCTTCCCAAAGCTAAATGAATGGTTCAACTATACATTCTTCTATTCGAAGGTTATCTTAATGATTTATGGCTTTGAACGGCTATATGATATTTGGTCTGAATAAAGTGATCTCATCTGAGTACTGGGTATTTCATATTTTGGTTTTAAAGCCTGGTCCTTCCTTTCCATGGGCTATCAAGAAATTACAGTCCTTTGATTACAGTGGGTGTAAAGTTGGCCGAGTGGCCAAGGCTCCAAAAAGTGACAGAATCCAGCAATACCTTTTAGGGTGTTTTATTTCTCCCTGATGCAGGTTATTCACAGTGGAAACACAGGCCTGACAAACAAAAGAAACACTGAAGACTAAACTTACAAAAGACAGAACATTACTTGAAAGCAAATAGGAAACCAAACCCAGAACTTGAGAAACTCATTAGGCTATAAACCCTTCCTAAAAGGGACCCCTAGCAGCTCTCCCTGGATGTTACCTGCTTGTTGCCCAAGCAACTACTCAACCTCGGCATCCTGCAGCCTCCCTTTTATACCGGGTGAGACCATACCAAGACACAGAACTAATTGGTAACCACTTAACTCAGCTCTTGAAACATATGACAGACACCCCTCCTGCTCTATAGCACTTGGTACCTTCCCACACTCAATCAAGAGGATCACCAGTACTGCAGGAGAGCCAGTTGCCAAACATTCATCATTAAACACAAATGACACCAAACCTATATATGCTGTGACAATATTTGCAAAGTTCTCTTTTAGGCTACAATTCACTGTGAGCTACAATAATAACAATATGCACTCATGTCCATTAACACAGTCTTCCAAGCCAGCCGGCAACGTTAGTTAATTGGATGCAACTGTGTAGTTTAGGTGTGTGCATTGTTCTCCATCAATGTATGTGTATAGGGCACGGGTCGCCCCGTGACAGCAACCCAACCAACGCAACCGTGACAGTGGGTATTTCATATTTTGGCTTTAAAGCCTGGTCCTTAAAGCCTGGTCTACAGTCCTTTGATTCTTTTTAATCATACATTTATTTATCAGTGTGTGTAGTGGCAAGCTCAAACAAAGTTTGCCACTCGGCTGGACACATGGGTTTATAGAAACCTGTCAATCATCATGACACACAAACCCCCCACAAAGTCCAAATCCATTCAAATATCTTCCTTTCGTCTCATGTTGTCCTGGTGCTCCTTGAAGCGAAAGGAGCTTAGATGTGCAGTAGTGAGGCGGTTGTGACTTGTCCCCAGACATGATCGGCCTAGACAATTCTGAGGTCTCCAGTGAGCATTGAGGTGCTGTTGTTTAGCCTGAAGTTCTGCACTGTAGGCTCCACAGGCTGGTGGAAGCCCTTGGACAGTCCTCCGCGGCCTGGGAAAACATCCAGCGTGGTGTACTTTGATTTTTGTTTCTGTGATTCTTGTCGATCTGCTGACTCCTGTGCAGCAGAGGCCTTTTCTGTTGGCATTTCCGGTGCATCCAGCACCTTCTTTATTCATTCCTTTCCTTCCGTACAGTACGACTCCAGATCAATATCATCCTCAACACATTGGAAATCCACCACGTACCGTAAAATACCCCCGATGCCTCCAAAGCCCTTGACAAACTGAGACCCATTCTGACTCTTGTCTGTGACTATCTCCAGCATGGCTCCAAAACTCTTGTAGTTGTCAGCAAACCATTCGAGCAGGGGCATGCTCTCAATCAGCTCATGTTCCTTGTCTGTGAAATAGGACTTGTCCTTCTCCTGCTCTGGTGTTACATACTTATATATTCTCTCATCAGTCTCAGCACCATTGCACTCTGCGCCACGCACACGCAGAATACAGCGCATAGTAGTTAAGTTCTCGTAGACGAGGAGGGTCTCTACTGCTCCCATTTCCAGGGCTTTCACTGTGTCATCCACTCCAAAGCAGTATTTCCCCCCTGTTTCCTTGACTTCTGTAAAGTACAACTCGAAAAGCTTTGTTTCCTGGACGAACCTGACATTGGAGAGGACCTCTGTGGAAAGATTGATGGCCTGGTTGAAACCATTTTCTCCCCCATAGGATATATCCACCAGTTTCAGCACCTTTTCCTGTAACCTCGGGTCAAACATGTCAGACTGTCCGAGTTCAGTCTTGAGGTCAGCAGAGCCAGCCAGGACCAACCCGACTACATTTACCTTGTCGTTGGACACAAACAGCTGGATGGCCGTCTCAGCCACCTTCCTCAGATAGTTGTGTCTTTTCTCTGTCCTCAAACGGGCAAAACGCAGAGCTGACTGTCCTCCTCTGCCATGCTTCTTCGGCAAGTCAACAGTGAATTTGTGCAGCACCTCCCTGGTGTTTCCCTGCAGTGTACCAAACAGGGCCCCCCTGCCGTCTATCACAATAAAGCCAAACTTGCTGTCATCAGAGAGCAGGGCTGTGATTGCATCTGTGTGGAACTTGTTGTCACAGAGGTACAGGGAGGTGTTGATTGGTTTGAGTGGTTCAAAATCAATTCTGACTTTCTTCTCTTTGCCTTCCTCTGTCACAATTGTGCCACAATACACCACCAAACCATTAGGTGGGACTTCTTTGTAGGTTTTTAGCTTCTCCCGTGCAGCGGTGATGGCTCCAACCACAGAGAGTCTGTTGACTCTACTCTTGATGTTGGAGGCGGTGCCGAGCTCATCAGCCAACAGCTTGGCCTGTCTAGATATCTGGTCCTTAGGGGGGATGATCAATGAGATCATACTGGTGCCATTACCACGGGCAGCCTCCAAACCTTTGATTAGCTTCTTGAGTTTCCATATCTTTACATTGTCGTCTGCTGCGCTAGGGTCGTGCTCCATCTTTATGCTCCAGTCACTTCAGTGTCTGCTGCAGGCAAACCAACTCCGCCCTCTGCCTTTCTGAGTTCGATGAATGAATGTCCGTGACAACATCCTATACTTATTAAGTGGACCTCTGATGTCACGCTTATGTCACTATGACTTAACCATAACCATGTCTAACGTCAATGTGTTGTCATGACATATATCATATATCATGGTGAAAACAAATCAGTCAGCTCCATATATGGGCACAAAAGGGGGCATATATATATAATCTGGTGTCATCAGCTTTCTCCAAGTTATTTGATATTTCATTTTTATTACACGGCTTGGTTGAATGCTTGATTCTGATTGGTCAATCGCCAAATTCATCAGTCTGTTATTTCTGGATAAAGACCGATCCGCTCTATAACAGACCGATGCCTAATCAAACCCTTGGAGCATCTGCTGTGCTCCGCTGATTTACTGCCGTTTCCAACATGACAGCCATGTAAACACTTACATTTACAGCAAAACATTGCTCTCAAAAATGTGTTTGAAAACATTTGAGCGAGAAATAGACAAAGCAGTACCCGGAAATGGATTCTATTTGAACAAATACTTTCATTACCAAGCAAGGAAATAAGAGTCGTTTTGTTGTGTTTTGGGTCAATTCATTAATTTATGCATCAAGTATAGCCGTGTACTAAGCGGGCTAATGTATAGCTGAGTGGTCATTGTTTATAATATAAATCACCTTCAGGCTGAATAACCACCGGTGGGATCAAAAAGATCGTCTCCTTCAGCAGTTGTCAGCGCATCATAGTGTGATGGGTTGTGCACAGCTCCCCAGGTTATTTTGGTTCATTGCAAAGACGGTTCGAATCCCATTTCCCATCATAATTGCCTTTGTAAATTATACTATTGACAGCCTATTCTGCATTTGTCAGACTTAACACTAGAGTTTGTGCTTCATGGTGTGACTATACCAACATCATTGATTTGTTTCTTCAGCTATTCATTCATCAGTTCAACGGAGTGCTTATATTTGTTTAAAAAAAACAGAGTCACGAGATAACATGGCATGTTAACCCATTCTGAACGGGCACCCATTTTGTTGTCAGCATCATGTTATGCTTTAGCTATTGAAAAATAGCAGATCTACAAGCTCATATCGCGCCACCGAGTGGCGCGATACGAGCTTGTAGGTCTGCTATTTTTGAAAAATCGAAGACACTTTTAGAATCTGATCTCAGGTCAGAATGGGTTAATAATGAAACTGTCAGGATGTAATAGACATTTTTTGAATCTGATCTCAGGTCAGAATGGGTTGACATGCCATGTTATCTTGTGACTCTGGTTTTTGATCGTGACTATACTGTTCCCAAGTTCACACCTGGAAAGACGCACAGAACAATAAGTCTGTGATTTATCTGGCATACATTATCCTTTACTTATCAGACACGCCTCATTCCTATACAAACAGATTGTAACTTCAAATTCTATTTTAATTATGATAGATTAATCAAAAACATCTGGCCTTGTTTCTGGTGATATTGTCCTTATGCGTGAGGGGGCCGTGTTTTCTCAATTACTTTTTAGGTGGGAAAGCCCATAGTGCGGAGCCACCTATTGAACAAGTTCATTCACAGTCAGTCCTGTGTCCCTACTCAGAACATCTGGAAATGTGAGAGGTAACCGTCGGTTAACGAGAGGTAACCGGAAGAACGGTGAAGACGCAAAGCTCACGACCATTGTCCAAAGGGTGACGCTATATCTAAATATAAATGCACCAAGTCTCTCTGTGTGTGTACTGTTGTAATCCACGTAACACGAGAACCGTTCGCCCCACCGACTTCAAATTCGACAAAAGCTGGGCTGTTCTGACATCATTTTGACGTCTGCATAGACTCCATATTTGGGCATGCCTGACAAAGAACTCCATATATGGGCATAAAAGGGACACAGATATACAGTATCTGGTTGGGGCATGCATTTCAACTTGCATCGTTCCAAGTAGGTCAGTGCCCAATGGGCACCGCTCTAGTAGTACTCAATTGAAAATGCGAACTTTGAACAGGCATAGCTCATGAACCTAGTTTGATTGTCAGAAATAAAACGTACACATCTCATGTCGAACTTTTGTGACTTTTGACCTCTGACCTTTAGATCTCCCACCACTTTGAATTATATGAAATTGAATCTTCTCCTGGGATTTATTCATAAAAATGCACAAAACTTTGGATAAAAGTGAACTTTGGATGTCTAAAAACTGGTGGCTACTTATTCTATTTTGTATGCGTCTATGGAGTTTCTTCTGAAAGCTTAAAGCGTTTGAGTCAAGAGGCCCAATCGAAAAGGCACCGGTTTAGGGACATCATTGTTATGACTCGAATGTGGTGTGACCCAAATGCACAACGAGAAGCAAAGAAGAGTTAAAGCTCACCCGCAGTAAAGGGCTTCGTAGGCTGCTCCACAGAGGTCGAGTCCCGGAAGCAGGTGCTGTTGGCAGAGGGTGTTGTCGGCAAAAAGCGGCGACGCCGTGGCTGGTGCCGCTGCCAGAAAATGCACTCGCTATCCCTTGAAGAGGAGAGAGAAGTGAAGTCAGTGGCAGGTTCACAGAAGACAATATAATGCACAGTAACGGCGTGTAGCGGACCCAGCTGGCCAATAAGGTTGAAGACTGACTGATGATTTTAAGTTGCTTTATTAATGGATCAACGTAGAACTAATAAAATAACATAAATCAGACAATAATCAATAAACACCTCCAACATATAAAAGCACAAGCTGTTCACTTAAACCATATTTACATAACCAATAAAATCCATACAGTGCAGATATCAAATGCAATATGAAAACAACAAACCGCAATATGAAAACAATAAACCTCAAAGAATGTAACACAAGACCAACGGACCATAATAAACAATAAAAAGATTTTCACCTTGTTCCAGCTGGGTGCTAATTGTTGAGTCAGTGTGCCCATGGTTTGTTCCAACTGAAATGTACATTAAGATTAGAATTATATTAATCCTAATGCTTTGTAGATCTGCATCTTTGGGTCACTCACTTCTCCTTTGTGTTTGTACGTTCCATCGCTTTTCCTTTGGCCGTCCTTTGACTCCTTTCCATCCTTATAGTCAACAAATGTTTGTCCTTGTGTCTCTGATGCTCAACCATGGAGGACTGTTTTAAACCAGTCCCCACCTTATCCTTAACTAGACCCATGTCAAATTAAAGGGCCAGCATGTCAACACTTCCTGAACATCACAATAAAAGGTAGACTGCCGTTACACGGCGTGATGTTTAACTATAGCTAACTCTAAACACTGGAACCTAAGTCTGGCTGTCTAACTTTACCAACCGTAGACTGGTGAGGAACTGGCACAGAGCTGCAGACAGGGCTGGCTCTTGTAGCAGGCCCGGCGCCAGGATGAAATGACAGAGGGGGCAATCGGGGGCAGGTATTGGACATGAAGACAATGCGCCACATTTGCATATCTATAGAGGGCGGAGGCGCACGATTTCGTTGGCTTCCTTCCTTTCAATGCCTGGAAATGTACCATTGTTTTGTCTGTAACCATTTGATCTAAGGGGGCAAAGAGGTTGATTTAGGGGGGCAAACACCCCCTTTGCCCCCCCCGTGGCGCCGGGCCTGTCTTGTAGCCTCATCAGCTGATTGCAGACCACACTGGGTGGGGATGTTGGAACTGGAAGACAGGTTAGGTCTGCTGTGGGGTTCTCCGGCGCCCTCTGGTGGTGCTGATGGGCACTGAACACCCACAGCACAGATATGTGGAGTCGATAGGGAGCGAGACATAACAATCATAAACCTAACCCCTCCCCCATTATCATACAACAGCTGTGGGCGAGGCTTAAGTTCAGGTGGGTGGTGCTAAGGTGAAAACCAGGTAGGCTATACTTACTTAATTAACTGGTGGGTGTACCGTGTGGCCACATAAAAACATTGTTTTAACAACAAAGGGAATCTACCAACGTATCTCAAGCCTGGAACGGCCAGTCCGGTGCATCACAGGAGCAGGGACAACAGTTGCAGAGGAAGGAGAAGACGCTGGAGCAGCACGTACAATTCAAGACTTTTAATTAGGTTCTAGTACACTTTTTTTTGCCATTGACAATGAAAGGATTTTAATACGTCATATGTGTGAACAAATCGGCTTTTTGAAACAAACATTGAATGCCACTTCACACAGGTGTGATTTTTTTTACAACTTTATTTATATATACACGCCAATGGTAATGAAAAGTTGATCGACTTGTCTGTGATATCCCAAACCCACACACCAAGTGATAAGAAGAAGAACTCCGGTTTCTATAGCAACGCCCAGAGTATAGAACATTCACCTCGTTCGCATGCAGTGAAAGTCTTGCTGTGCACAATCCAAGAGAGAGCACTGGCTCACAGCTGTGGGATACATTATGGGTCCTTATCAAGAAATGACTTGCAAGGAAAAGTGTAAAAGTATCAAGATACTGCACTGCAGAAACACCCCGTTACAAGTAAAGGTCAGGTAATCAAAATGTACTTGAGGAAGTATTGGTTTCAAAATGTAACAAAAGTAGAGAGTAGGCCTATGCATTATGCAGAATGTCCCATTTCACAAGTTGTCAAATGTAAATAAAAAGAAATACACAAATCTTTTCAAAATACCAGATCTAGATAGGCTATTTTCAAATGGCCAAAATGTATACAGCGTAAGGCTGTCCCCAAACATTCAAGGTTCGAATGTTCGCTCGTTAGGGTTGGCACTCGAATCTTAATTAATGGGTTTGAACCATTGTTTTTTTTTTTTTTAATAAAAATAAAAATATATATTTGTTTCCCTTTTTTATTAACTCGAAAATATATCTCGGCGAGAATGTGATTTATGTTAAAAAGTAAGTTTCTCGTGCATTCCTGTCAGAAGTTATGTCTATCTCCTTGTTCTGCTGTCCCTCTCCAAAATCCCCTGTGCACATTAATTTGGTGATGGGCCTGCAGCCAATCAGCCAATCAGCAACAAACACACACCCACACACCCACACACACACACCCTCACACACACACACGCACACACACACGCACACACACCAGCACGTCACAATATGAGAAAAAGGTTAGTTCTCTATCTCTCGCTGCGCTGTTGCGTCTGTCTGTCTGTCTGTGTGTGTGTGTGTGACACTGATTTATTGAATATTCTGACTTTCAATAACCATTGTTTTTTTTTTTTTTAATAAAAATAAAAATATATATTTGTTTCCCTTTTTTATTAACTCGAAAATATATCTCGGCGAGAATGTGATTTATGTTAAAAAGTAAGTTTCTCGTGCATTCCTGTCAGAAGTTATGTCTATCTCCTTGTTCTGCTGTCCCTCTCCAAAATCCCCTGTGCACATTAATTTGGTGATGGGCCTGCAGCCAATCAGCCAATCAGCAACAAACACACACCCACACACCCACACACACACACCCTCACACACACACACGCACACACACACGCACACACACCAGCACGTCACAATATGAGAAAAAGGTTAGTTCTCTATCTCTCGCTGCGCTGTTGCGTCTGTCTGTCTGTCTGTCTGTGTGTGTGTGTGTGACACTGATTTATTGAATATTCTGACTTTCAATTCAAATGTACATACATTTAGTTTTGATTGTATTGTTAATGTGTTGTATTGTGCTTTTTGACATGGCAATGTAAACGTATGTTTTCTCAATGCCAATAAAGCTCCTTTGAATTGAAAAAAAGTGTGGTGACTGCTGTGTGATTGTTTAGGAGGAGCCAGGCTGCTGATTGGCTCCTGTGATGGCCTCAACTATATAAAGCTGTGTGGAATCAGCATTCTGATGTATTCTTCCTGGTGTGTGTTTGGTCTGTCTGTAGCAAGAAGTTACACACTGTCTGTCTGTAGCAAGAAGTTACACACCGTCTGGCTGTAGCAAGAAGGTAACTACATGTTAAACTTAAACCTTTAGCTTTGTTTTAAATGATTCAGTTTGGGTAACTTGATCTGTGAATGAATGCCACTGAGATGTGGAGTTTTATAACAAGAGTTAAGGTAACTGTTCCAATATGGCTCATAGTGTCTTTGACTGGCATTCAAACTCTTCAGACAGTGGACAGGGTCCATTTGGTTCCATTTGTACACTGAGAGCTGTAAGGGTCCATTTGGTTCCATTTGTACACTGAGAGCTGTAAGGGTCCCTTTGGTTCCATTTGTACACTGAGAGCTGTAAGGGTCCATTTGGTTCCATTTGTACACTGAGAGCTGTAAGGGTCCATTTGGTTAAACATGCTAACACTTCATCTTTAAAATAAAATTGTCACAAACGCACAATACAATGTTGGGCTTAAACTTCATTCAAAGCTGAAGGGAAAACCTATTTCAAAAGTTGGGGGGGAAATTATATTAAAAATGTAAGCTTGGGGGAGGGATGTTAAGTTGTAAAATATGGGTCACATGTGTTTCTAATGTGATGTAGGCCTACATAACACTAATGACACTTATCTTTTCTCCATGTAATTCCAGAATATGAAGAGTTACTGCACCAGTGGTGTAGGCAGCACCAAGCCCTGGACCCTGAGAAGAGCCATGTCCGTGGGCCCCACAGCCCCACCAATTTAGGCTTCCGAGGACCCCCACCCTGGAGCCCATGTGAAGTGTCCCAGACCGATGCCCCCCTCCCTGCACAAGACATTGAGGTAGGAACTGTACGCTATAGCTGCTGCTGGGAAGAGCTGCTTGCTGCGCAGTGAGTACAAATCTTGTTTATTGTCCTTTGCTGTCGCTGGTGTGGTTAAGCAGGGTACTGATGGTGTTGCTCTCGTTTGCGTTCCGGCTTCCTGCGGTTGCGTTGCGTCAGGCTGCCTGCTGTTGCACTCGTTTGCGTTGCGTCTTTTGCGTCGACTGCCACAATTTCGTCCGGTTCCGACATTTCACCTAACTTGTGGACACTGCCTGTCATCTGCAGAAGAACGTGATGGTTCACGGTAAGTATCTGTTTTTGTATTCTTTGCTGCTGGTAGGGTAGGGCTCCTACTAGGGTAGGCTTTTGCGTTGCATCGCAAACTAAGCACTTTGGCACAGGCATGGAGCTCCTGGTTTACTGGGATGGGGTTCGATTCCCTGCTGCGCTTTGCTGATTACATTTAATCTGTTAAACAGGCATCCTTTTGCACAATGGAGCGTCTCAGTCCCTCCCCCTTTCAGAGCGACGAGTGGCCCAGGAAATTATTCTCCATTTCATTTTCTCCATAGGCATTTCAAAACGTATTTATTTAAAGACCTTTAAGCGTCGTACGAAGCCAACTCTTGTTGTGACAAATCATGACAACACACACAATATTTTGGACCAAATAATTACAAAGGAGAACAAAACGTGTTGTAACCTGCCGTTTTTTCTACTTTCTAATTCTTTGGCCCGAAAAATTGTTTGTCATGATTGGTCCGAATGTTCACAAGTTCGAGTCCTAAAATAAGGGCTAGGGTACAGCCTTAATACAGCGCTGAAGTCGTTAATGTATGTTTTGTGATGGCCTGATAATCTCAATATATGAAGTAGGTCACATCACAGGTGTACAAGGTAAATAAAAAGTGTGTGACATTTGTTTTCCTGCATAGTTCCCATCGTGTCGTTATCTCCACATAAAAAAGAGAAGAAGGGAGGGGGGGGGGGGGGGCAGTGGAAAAATAGATCAAACAAGAAAAACAAGACACAGAAACGTATCTAATTTACACAGTACCTGAGATAAGATATAAAGATCAGCAGATACTGTGCATGATATACTTGGAAGTTGGATGTTAAACAAGTTCTTGAGCTTAGTCCAGTTACCCTGGGTAAACATAGTAACTTTCTTTCTTTCTACTTAGGTACTAGAAACGTCAATGCGTTCGTTGTGCATGGGATTAAGTTGCAAAATGTCAGTGCATGTCAACCGCTGACACTAATCCACAAGTAGTAGGATTGCGAGGGAGAGCAAAGACAATAAAAGTCAAGTTCCCTTGTCCTTGGTATAATCATTGTAGGTCTGATCCAAGGAAGAGCTAAATCCAAGTCACTTATGTCCCTGGTATAATCCACAGATTCAACAAAGAGAAAAGGCCTGACACCAGCCTGATGATGGCACTTGTCATCAGGCTGCTGAACCAAAGTGCTAGTAGTGAGTTCATCTTGTCTCTATTGATTCCACCTATCACTGTTGTGTTGTCCGCGTACTTTATGATGGTTTTGGTTTTATGTGGCTGTGCAGCCAGTTATACATGTACAGGGAGTATAGAGGAGAGGGCTTGGCACACATCCCTGGGCTGCTCCAGTTTTGGGGGTCAGGAGGTTAGATGTGATGCTGCCCAGGAAGTCTTATATCTAGCCCTAGGCCTCGAAGCTTTGGGTCAGGTTTTGCTGGGACAATGGTGTTGAATGCTGGGCTGTAGTCCACGGACAGCATACGTACCTATTTTTCCTTCAGCCACTTGTTGTCCAGCCATGGCAATAGCATCATTGGTGGATCTGTTTTTGTCCAGACACAGTGAAGAGAAAGGAAAGCATGCATCATTGAACCAGCAGGTGTCACCCTGGTAGCTCCCCGTAGTGCACTTACAGTCTCAGAGCAGCCTTTTGTCTTTGTTAAACCCACATGTGTGGATTATACCAGGGACAAGTCACTTGACAGTTGACATTTATATTCTTTGCTCTCCCTCGCAATTCTACTTTTTGCAACTTAATCCCATGTACAACGCCTTGACGTTTCTAGCACCTAAGTAAGATCCAAGTATATCATGCACATATCTGCTGCTCTTTATATCTTATGGTACTGTGTAAATTAGATATTAGATATATCCCTTCTTCTTCCCTTTCTATTTTGAGGGGTCTATATACAGGTTTAATGTTTGTTTTTAGTTCAATGTTTGTTTTAAAAACGCCAATGAAGGGAAAATGTACATCATATTGTCCCTCATTACGTCATATTGTCTCTTTATTGTTAATGGCATTAAATGTTTGTGTTGGTACCGTTTGTTTCACATCACCATTACATCATCACCTAATCAACATGAGTTAGACTTTAATATATTAGCGTCCTCACTTCACACAGGTGTGATTTTTACCTTGTAAACCAGTGATGTGACATTAAAGATGATTCTGCTTACAGTGTTGTGAGCTTGTTGCATTTTCTGTTCCCCCGATTCTTATCACACTAAGATTTGGGAACTACAAGGTCACGGAACCCCTGTTGCTATTGAATAGTATATCCATGTTGACTATATAGGATATTTATAGTCACAGTTACACATTATAAAATACTACTCAATTAGGGCTGGTTGTCTGGGTACTTTGACCCGCCACAGTGGTGTCTGATGAGAACTTAACCGGGATGCCCAAATCTCGGTTCGACTGGGTCATTTATACCCATATAGGGTTTCTACATTGACCTGATGTCAGCACTAGATGTCTCTGGTGTAAGCTCAGGTGAAAGCCTTCGTGACACACATAGCCTAAATATCTACCATAGTATACCATATTCTTGCCCTGTCCCTCAGAATTATATACCTGTATGTGGCCCTGTTGCTGCTGCCATAACATGCTGTTCTTGTATACTGTTAAATATTGTAAGTTGTCAATTACGCAGGCTTTGCACTAAAGGCCCAACACCAACTCCTGTCCATTTATTGTATGGGACCAGGCAGTTGACTTGGGTCAGGGGTGGGAAACCTTTTCAGGCATGTGATCAATGTTGCCTTTTTCAAAGCTGGAGAGACCTATGGCCAGCCAAGCTGACAGTGAACATGTCCACCACTTAGCTGCTAATCAGAATAATGCAAAGTGAGTCACTGAATATGAATAATGAGGCATAGCCTACATCTAAATTAATTCAGACTATGTGTGCAGAAAGGTTTTATTAACGGATGCATTTGTTTGGGTTAAATGTTCTAGCCCTCTATGACATGGTTTAAAAATAATGAAATGATAACTAAACACAAATGAAAATAGCTATGCCTAAAAAATACAAAGCATAGTGATGCGTTGTGTTGTGACCTAGTAAATGTGCAATTTTAACTAGAAAACTCACAAATTAAAAACATTTTGGTTTATGCTGTGCTGGTCACTGCATTTTAAACATTGTTTAAGCATTATTACATACACATTATACGTAGTCAGTTACAAAGTGTCTTTATACATATGGGTGTGAAGTTAAGAACAGCATCTCTTCTCACAGATCCAGAATGGTCTTTCATATCTGATTATGTGGCTTTCATTTAGCTGCTTAAACACCTTAGTGGGACGTTGCAATTCATATGTTCAATGCAATGCCTGACCGCCAGACGGCGCTGTTTCGCAGTTTGGCTCAGTTGCGGAAACGAAGACAATCAGTAAAGACTTTTGGAGTTGAAGTGAAGAGTGAATTGTTTTGGAGCAGAACAGAGGTAAGAAGAGGCTTGTCAACAACAACAAGGTAAAATCCTCATCTTGGTCATTCAATTTAAGAAAGTACCGGTATTAAAGCAAAAAACGTATCAAATACACGCCTGCAGCTGCATTCCAGGCCTCAGCACATGTTCTAACGGCGAACATGTTTTCTCTGTCGTACGACGGTGTCGCGTAATCAGATTTACAAGCCCACCACGCATTGGAGATGCAAGCAGTTGTGAGCTTGCAGAATGCTTATTTTCGGCGCACGACACCGCGTGGTAAAAGTATAAATCTCGTTTCACTCAAAAACCACAAGGTGACCAAGACAAATGTGATGTTTGTTTCACATTAATCACAAGTTAACATCAAGTACACTGTAGATAATATCGTTTTAGGCGAGCAATAGCATTGTAAAACTATAGAAAGATAGATTATTAGCAAGTGTGTTTGCCCCAAATTGTAATACAAGCGTTTATAAGTGTAGGTGGCTAGATGCTGATGTTATAATGTCATACATCATCATGGAAAACCCCAGATTATTATGGTGTCAGCATGATGACATAATGGATAACCCCTAGCTCTGGTCCATAGCTCTATGGACCAGAGCTAGATAACCCCATAGGCCTACAACATAAACTGACAATAACAACATTTGCCCTGTGGCCAACCACAATGAATTTAGCTTTAGGCTACTCTGTGTGTCAAAAGTGGTGGAAGAAGTAAGGTTGCCAAAAGTTGTATTAACTTGGGCTTTGGTAGTTCTGGTCCATAATGTTAGCGAGTTCCATGTATGTAGGAAGACTGGAAAAATCTCTATTCACTCAATAAGGCCACTATGGATCCGGTCAATGGCCTTTTCTATTGAGCGGATCTGTAGGTAGGTGCCATTGTCAACTAGGGGAAAAAAACAGTTGTAAAGGGGAGAGGTGAAGCGCCCAGGACACCCTGCTATGGAGTTAGTAGTCATAGCTTCTTTAGAAGTACAGTCATGACCTTGTGCTTTCAGTCTGAGCTAACCTGTTCTCCCTCTTGTCTTGTCCAAACGTGGAGGTGGATCCTGCTATTTAGGTGTTGTTGCCTCGTCAGGACAAGATCATGCAGGCCAATCAGGCCAGACTCGCTCAAATGCGTGCAGCCCCCTGTCAGGACCCTCAAAAGACGCCTGGATACCTGGACACGGTGCTGGGGCAGGTGGGAGACGGCTTCTGAAAACATGGAACCAACAGCGATTCCCAATCTCTGTGTTTTTGTGGTGCTGCAAATGCAAGCCCATAAATAATTGCCAAAACATTAGGATGGTAATGATGATACAATTATCAAATCCTAACAATTAATATTACAAGAAATTATGTTAAATACATGGTACTTTTTCTTGTGATGAATAGGAATACTGAATTTTCATTAATCCAAAGCTGGAACACAATCAATTGATTGATCATTGAAATAAAAATGCTCTGCCGTGTGTGTTCAGAAGGGTGAGCCATGAATGTTTTCAAAATTTGCAAGTGATTAAGAAAAGATTGGGAACTGCTGTACTAAATATATTTATAAATAAATGAATAAACAAGTGTGTCGTTTATAATAATAGTATACGAAGAGAGTAAAATGTCTACTCTACACTGACATTCAAGCTTCAGTATGTTTTTGCTAATTAACAGGGGCGCTTGAATTACTAGGCTACTACGGTGTGGATGTGCTCTGCGGGTGTTCTGGTGGTCATGTTCTGTCTGGCCTCGATCCACAGATCATTATTTCTATCCAGAAAGTGACATTAAACAGTGGTATTTGGCCACATTTTTAACCACTTTGAACCTAGCATCAACATTGCCAATATCAATATCAGATCACAACAGGTGCCGCAATGTTTTCTGAGCTTCACAATGTAAATTAAATATAACAATTTCATTGAGACACTTCAGCTCAGATTGACCATAGACCATTTATTGTATGTTAGTATGGCGGTGTGGCTCTGCTCATGTGATATCAGATGATCTGCGTACCTAGACAGTAGACACAGGTCTGATATCACATTTGATATCTCCGATTATCTGTGCACCAAGACACAACTCTGATATCAACGATCCCCCAGAGCAGAGCCAAAGATACAATAATCCATGAACAACAATACACAGTAATAACACATGATTCAACACAATGAAACACATCAACACATGATTCAACACAATGGATCTACACAATCGCACTCAACACATGATTCAACACAATGGATCTACACAATCGCACTCAACACATGATTCAACACAATGGATCTACACAATCGCAAACAGTACAATAATATCCCATAACCCCTGGACTACAGGGAGGAGGTGGGGGAAATGTTCACGCAGACGCCGCACGAGCTGCTTGACGGGCGACGGCTCAGCATGGAGAATGAGAAGTGAGCTGAGGCTGCTTAAGTATGCCGCCTGAATTGCATTGTGGGAATGAGGGCGTGTCCTGGAGAGGCAGCTGATTTAAAGAAGCAGCGTGAATTACTAGGGGAAATGAATGAGGGGAACTATATATACACATATAATAACCATCTGCCTTCCGTGCCGTTCCGTGCTTGATGTGTTCTTCCCAGTAATACAGTATCTTCCATCTCTCTTCTGCTTGTGAAAATTGAACTACATTTGAGCTCTCCATTATGTGTGTGACAGGTATTCCCACGGTTCCTCACTACATGCCTGTATGTTTCTGTGTTACAGACTGCCCATGAACGCACCATTGTGATCCAGGCCAATCCAAGGCAGCGGCCACTGACACTCATCCTGATCTACTACTCACTGCTGAAAGTGATGTACAAAGTGGAGCCCCGGATCACCATTGACTCCAATGTGCCCAATGGTATGGTGTCCTGGAAAGCAGCCAACTGCCTATATGCAACCACCGACCCTCCTAGGGTCGACGGCATCGACCTGAAACCAGGATCGGACCTGCGCTTCCACATCAAATGGGCAAACGGTAAGGCTACAAGAAAGTGACTTATGAAGATGCGTGTGTTCCCAGGTGTTCAGCATTGCTTTCTGAAGCTGGGCTCGCACTGACTACAGTAGTTTCAAAACCATAAACGATTTTGAGATATGGTTGCATATAGGGTTGGGACCCGGAGACGGTTCTATTTCAGACACGGTTCCGAGATTGAAGAACGGTCAGACGGAGATGTGAGTGTAGTAGTGAAAACAGCAGTATGTGGAACAACCACAAGTCTCAGAAGTGTGGTTCGACTTTACCAGTGGGTGCAATCCTTTCGTGTAAAGGTGGTAGCACATGACTTTAAAGATGGAGTGCCACAATTTTTGTATTTTTCCAGATTTTCATGTGTCTATGAGGTGACAGTACTTCATTAGACACCCTGGAGTTGTTTTTATGTGCAATGGTGTATTAACTTTGTATTTAGGGTTTCTTCCTGGAGGCTAAACCCTTGACAGTCAAACGGGCCAATGAAATAAACAGTAATATAGTGACATCACACTATCAGCCCCTCCCCTAACCCCTCCCCCTTTATCATACAACTACAGCTGTGGGTGCGGCTTCAGTTCAGGTGGATCACCACCCATCAGGCAAACCAGGCATACTTAATGAACTGGTGGGCGTGTCCACATAAAATAATGATTTTAACAAATACGGTACACTTTTTGGAAAAAGTTCTTCCCCCTTATATTGTAATAATACCTGATGATCATGTTTTAGGGTGGGAAAAAAGGTGGCACTCCATCTTTAAGGAAACCTCCACAGAAACACACGGTTAAAGGGACACTTCACCCTTTTTGCAAAAAGATATATGTTAATGACGTTTAGAAGCTTTAGATCACTTTCCTGGGGGTATTTATGTGTGTAATATGTGGTTTTAGTTATTTTAGATTGTAGCAGTGAGCCTGTTGTCTCTGATGTCATGGACACTGGTCTCACTACCTTCCTGGACTACAATTCCCATAATTCTTTGGTGCACTGCTCCTCCTTGTGGATAGGGGGAGAGCTGTCTTACTGAGACAACATGTAGTCCAGGAAGGAAGTGAGCCCAGTGTCCATGACATCAGAGACAACAGGCTCACTGCTACAATCTAAAATATCTAAAACCACATATTACACACATAAAGATCTCCAGGAAAGTGTTCTAAAGCTTCTAAACGTCATTAACATATATTTTTTTGCAAAAAGGGTGAAGTGTCCCTTTAATCTCAGAGATGCTCCGATAATCGGCCACCGATTGGTAATCGGACGATATTCACTCCAAATGACTCGATCTGTGATCGGCAATTTACCCTATCTGGAGAAACCGATCTTTTACACCATTAAAGTCAGTGGTTCCCAAACGTATTGATATTTATTAGCCTGCAGACCCCCATTTGAAAAATATATGCCAGAACAAGAATTGAATGGCTCTAGCAGTGATTCTCAACCATTTTAATTTCAAGGACCCCCAGTTTGACTTGCATTAGTCTACGCTATGGGCCCCCATTTAATGGCATTTCTATCTCTGGGACCCGAATTTATATTGTAAAATCAAAGGTGATGGTTATGCTAGCAGATTTATCTCAACTTTACAAAACCACTCCAGTGAACTGAGACTTTACTCTTGCAGTTGTTCTTGTGTTTCACTGACTGGCTCAGTTCTTGACCATTTTACTCTCTGCTCTACCATCCAACAGTCCGTAGGGCGCAGACCGTTGCCTTCAACTGGAACTTCGAGCAGGACGGGTCCAGCAATCCAATTGTCAAGATCGAGGGTGAGGGCAACGTGGCACGCTTCCTGTTCCGCCTGATGAACTTATACACCGGAAACGCGGCCCACGACGCAATGGTCGACAACTGGGTCGATAAAGCGTTTCTCCAGCTGCGCGAGGGTAGCGACGGGGAGAAGGCTGATGTCATCGAAGAACTCGATGACCTCCTGGGCCGCGGGCCGTGGGTGGCGGGATCGCCACTCTCACTGCCAAATTTTGCATGCTACTGTTGCATGCTGCAGAGCGGGGTCCCCTATGCCAACCTCCCCGCCAACGTCAAGCTCTGGCTCGCGGCCTGTGAAAACATTCAAACGATGCGCACACACTGGGTGGCCTGGATGCACGACAGGCCTTCTGATTACCTAAGGTAACTAGGGTGGATGAAGCCAGTTGTGATGTGAGAGGAGTTGCTCTGTTAAATATACAAGACACCATTACATCATCTGACCATGCAGGAGAAATTGCCTACACTACCATTTGTTTTTGCAGTCTAGGCTACTGTCTGTGATGGTATATTGTGTACATTGATTTTCACACAAACCATTTTGAGTATAACTCCCATGCTTCAATGTTGTTGTTTTTTTTTCTTTTTACATAAGTTGAATTTGTTCAAATTAACATAATTTTATAGTGAAATAATTGTAACATTTCTGAGAGTCTGTGGGTGAGTTGTTCTTCTTTAGCAAATTTAGCATAATAAACATGGCACTGCATATAGTATACTGTACATGCATTTGTTTTGTTTCAGAATGTATGTATGTATGTGTGTGTGTGTGTGTGTGTGTGTGTGTGTGTGTGTGTGTGTGTGTGTGTGTGTGTGTGTGTGTGTGTGTGTGTGTGTGTGTGTGTGTGTGTGTGTGTGTGTGTGTGTGTGTGTGTGTGTGTGTGTGTATTGCACTCACAATTAATTTCCTCCGGTCCAGTGTAAGCTGAGCCATGCAAGTAAGTGATCTACTGATACAGTTCAGCACCATGGGCAGCTCCCTGCCCTCAAGGTTGGCGGCCTTTGAGATTTGAGATCCAGCACCCTCTGTTGGAAGATGTTTTTGCTATTCCATAAGAGTTGAAAGGTTCTTATCAGATGGATGATAAATTGTAAAAGAAAACAAAACAAAAAACACAGACAATGTCACTGGATTAGATTGGATGGGCTTTAACGTCCCCGTGAGGCACTTTGGTTTGCAAAAGTAGTCAACATAACCAACACACAAAATACAAATAAGTAATGAATAAAATATATACTATATAACATACAGTAGCCTAGATCATCATGATGAAGTTGGAATGAATGAGCTATATAAAAGCACTGGAGTGTGTGTTAATCACTTTAATATTTCCCAGCCTGTTTTTGTTAACCATTCTGTTGTCAAGCCAAACAAATCATTGTCTCCACCAGGCTGAAGGCATGGGGAAAGAGTATGTTTTGCACTCCGTGTGTGAGCGCCACCAGGAGGCCGACTTTTGTAAAACACATTTTTTTATATTACTCCTCTAGATTGCAGAATGCAATTTACGTGAAATCTTTCACAGACTTTCCTACTAGGCTGAGGAATATATCCCACCCTTTTGACATTGGCCTCTTATAGCGCCACCAACAGGTGGAGTTTTGCACACACATTTTTGGAACAAAATGCCTCAAATCATCCAATTGCCATCCAAGGCGTAAGAAGAAATTGCACCCTTTTCACATTGGCCTATTATAGCAACACCAGGTCAGCCATCCTGACCTGCCCTGGTGGAGACCTGTGCCCCGAGGGGCACTTTATCTAGTTGCAGATGTTAACATTGGGGAGAGTAATTTTTGCACAGGCCGAAGGCATGGGGAGAGAGTATGTTTTGCACTCTGTCCGTGTGTCTGTCTGTCTGTCTGTGTGTGTGTGTGTGTGTGTGTGTGTGTGTGTGTGTGTGTGTGTGTGTGTGTGTGTGTGTGTGTGTGTGTGTGTGTGTGTGTGTGTGTGTGTGTGTGTGTGTGTGTGTGTGTGTGTCCGTCCGTCCGTCCGTCCGTCCGTCCGTCCGTCCGTCCGTACGTCCGTCCGTTACCAGCTACTCTCCGGCACTGTTAACCCGGTCGATGCCAAATTTTGCACACACACTCCCTGGATGCCAACGATGAACCTCTGCCCCAAAATTTCCAAAACGGCCTGTTATAGCGCCACCAGGAGGCCCACTTTTGAAAAACACAAAACATTTGTTGCCATTACTCCTCCAGATTCTGTCCACAAATCGTTACACACTATCTCTATAGTCATGTGTTCAAGACGGATCTGTCTGATATTTCATATTCCAACCTAATTGGCTAACATTGGCTTTCAAAGTTTGCAGGATTGAAAAACAACTTTGAACAAAATGCCTCAAATCATCCAATTGCCATCCAAGGCGTAAGAAGAAATGTCACACTTTATCTAGTTACTCTTCTTATCTTGTTGTTAGCACATTTCAGTGATTTCACTGCTTTATACCTGAATGAGAGATCGACAAATGAAACCCTGTTGAATCTTGATCTCTTTTGACTTGAGGCAAGTATGAGAAACAGTGGTGAAAAACTGTACGTTTTATGTAAAAGTATCAATATAACAATGTGCCAGAAGTGTACCTCCCAGACCCGGCAGAGTATAGTTCTAGAGTAGTAACGGATTGTGTGGCCTTGCTTGGTCTTCCCTAATGGGAATGGGAATGATCTAGGGCAGCTACTGGGACGTAAGTCGGGACTTGATCACCCCGGCTGGGTCGCCTGAGTGAGGGGTATGATGCTCGAGAGACCAGAAACCGAAACCCAGATGACCTTGGGATACATCACTCATGATCACTGAGGAATGGATACGTCCCAGGTGCATCCATGCAACTCACACTCATGGAAAGAATTTGGATGGAAATGTCTAATAAGGTTTTTTTATCACCCCAAAGCAGAAGACACACTTCTTGTGTCGCAACGCAAATTGTTGGAGACTGTGCGGAAACTAAAACGCCAATCACTGGCACATATTCTGGGACTGCCCGAAAATAAGACATTTCTGGATATAAATACACAAGGCATTGGATGCTGTAATTAAGGTGAAAATATCGTTTCATCCTAGGGAAAACAGACTTTCAAACAGGTCATTTCAATACATATCCGTTTCATATACTACTATTGGCTTGTTAAAAAAACACAACCAGACATTGGTTGCTCGATGACCCTCTTAAAATGGAGGACTGGGCAGATATAGTAAATTACATCTACGTAATGGAAAAAAAAATACTTTTTCACTTCGGCTACAAAGATTTACAAAAATGATGGTCCAACTGGGTCACGTATGCAAGTCAAACAGCGTTTGGTTTTAGAGAAATATCATCTTAAGGTCTTTGGGTTTACACAGGTTTAATGTTTGTCTTTAGTTCAATGTTTGTTTTGTAAACACCATTGACAATGAAGGGAAAATTTACGTCATAATGTGCCTCATTAGTCATATTGTGTCATTATTGTTAATGACGTTTAATGTTTGTGTTGGCACCGTTTGGAAAGAATCGTTGGTTGGTAAAGGGACGTTTGCTGGCTATATATTGTTTATGTACTCCTATCAGAGCATGTGAGGGCCACAGACCAGGCAGTTCAAGAGTCAGTGATTTATTCAATCTTCATAGTTCACAGGTGAATCAAGGCATGACACTGGTGAAATGATGGATGTACGATGGAATTGACGATTTAACTAAACAGGAAAGAATAGTGACAATCAGTACCCAACAAGGCATAAATCACTAGGGCCTGACTAACTTGGCATAAACATCAAACAAATAATTCAAATGCATATCATATAAACACCAGTAATAAATAATCAAATAAAGATCATGGAACAAATACTCATCATAAACAACATTACAGGAATGCATCGTATAAGCAACATTACAGGATCTTCTCACTACTTCATTATAAAACAGTACAGGATCTTAACAGGAGAAGATTCAGTTTAATGACAGAGAAGAGTACTTACTTATTAATGCATCAAAGTGGACCCGGACACAAGTTTGTACGTACCTCTTCACCCCTCAAGAGTTCAAACCAAATGTTACACCTGGGCTTATATAGTCCTACCACAGGTGTGGCAAATTAGGCCAATACCGGACCCCACCCACCACTAGGTGGAATGATTAAAACCACTTAGTCCAACTCAACCAACTCACAGCCACAGGGTGAGGGATTTTGTACAAGCGCCCCTCACTTCACACGGGTGTGATCTCTTTCTTGGTCTTATGTGTTATGCGATTGTCTTTCCTTCATTAGTACATGATGACACAACGCTAAGGTTAGTGGAAAGCCATGGATCTCCTACATACCGGCACATATATATATCAAAAATCACACCCGTATGAACTGAGTGGTGCAACCCCCCCCCCCCCCCCCTCTCTCTCTCTCTCATTAGCAGGCAACAGTGCAGCACTCTCTCTCTCTCTCTCTCTGTTTCTGGCACAACAGCGCCCCTACTGGTACTAATAGTCATACTGGTGCTCACAGTCACATAGGCGCATGGGTGGGTTAACGTCACATAGTTAGACGGACACAGACATTGCTGTTCCTTGGAGTGGTCCTGTGTCATTAGGGTATCATTTTAAATGTTGTTTACGTGCTTCTCTGGTCTATTTTTACTTTCTGTCTGTTTGTCTTTGTTTGTCTTTTCCTTTCCGTCTGTTAAAAATCTAAAACTAAAGGAAGGTTTTTCTTTTTTGAGGGTTACACTTTTCAAGAAGTACACACACTACCAAGGTTTTTGTAAAATGTATCAATATTAAGACACAACTTTGTGGTAAAATGTACACAGTTCTTAAATAAAGAATTGCAACCAAAAAAAAGATCATGCTTGGAAATGTTTTATTCATATTATAGTAAATGTTAACATCTGCAATGATTTGTTTGGCTTGAGAACAACAGAATGGTTAACAAAAACACTGCTTTTAACATGTTATATGTATATATTTTATTAATTACTTATTTATTTGTATTTTGTGTGTTGGTTATGTTGACTACTGTTGCAAAGTGCCTCACGTGGACGTTAAAGCCCATCCAATCTAATCCAGTGACATTGTGTTTTTTTCTTTTGTTTTTATTTTACAATTTATCATCCATCAGATAAGAACCTTTCAACCCTTATGGAATAGCAAAAAAGCATTATTATATCTTCCAACAGAGGGTGCTGGATCTCAAATCTCAAAGGCCGCCAACCTTGAGGGCAGGGAGCTGCCCATGGTGCTGAACTGTATCAGTAGATCACTTACTATAAATTAGATGACACATCAACTCACCCACAGACTCTCAGAAATGTGAAAATGATTTCACTATTAAATTATGTTAACAAATGTAAAAAATAAAAAATAAAACAACAACATTGAAGCATGGGTGTTGTATACACTGTCTTTAGTTTTGTCATGAATCACATCAATTCTGTGTTAGCAAACTGCATGAAAACCTAATGCAACATACAGTATGCAGCAGCATTTACATGACAAATATGCTTGGACATTAAGAATTTAGTCGTAAACTGTTAAAATAGCACACACTATAGATTGCATACTGTAAATCCACCGGACTATAACTAACTGTTTAATTTAGAGGAACTCTTGACCAGCATGACCAGTGTGTGTCAGTATAGCACTGTAAAAGAATGAAGAATTCTGCACACCGTTTTAAAAGCTCCCCAGAAAGGTAATTTACCTAACACACACAACGTTTCGGCCTCTGTGGCCTTCGTCAGGTAAACTGAATAGCAGCGCATATAGGACAGGTATAAGTGGGCAGAAACAAGGCAACATAATCACACCCGGGGACACAGCCCCTATTTGGGATTTAACTTGGACAACTCAGGACAAAATAATGAAGCCATTAGTATCCCTATGTGGCCACCAGGGGAATAAATCATCACACATATACAAATATCAAGAACCCATATCACACAGTATAGCACTATAAAATGTGGAGGGTTCGGTTAATTTGTACACTTTCAGAGTTAAATTAATCCTCAGGAGTTTGCATTTACAAACTCCATGGGTCAAATATAAAAGTCTGGATAGGGGGATGATCAGCATTTAACCCATCCACTTATGAGAGGCTAACGCCCCTCAATGTGTACTTAATTGGTGCATACTATAGGCCAGTGTTTTCATGGCCTCTTTGACTTCTGTTGGGTTGCCTTATAGAGAATAACGCTTCAAGTAGGTAGAAATAAGCGTACCTGCATACTATGAGAGCCTGCATGCAACTGAATGATATATGAAGCAAGGTCAGTGGCGTGCACAGATAGACACTAGGGGGTGCTAGAGCACCCCCTGCCCTTTTGGCAATGTGCTCTTAAAAAACATCTTGATAAAAAACGCTTCTACTATATTATTTAGGCCCCCCACAATCTAAAGCTATGTTTCTAAGTCAGTGGTTCTTCGATACAAAATAAAATAGCAGACCTACAAGCTCGTAGCGCGCCACTCTGTGGCACGCTATGAGCTTGTAGATCTGCTATTTTTCAATAGCTAAAGCATGCCATAATGCTATAACACCAAAATGGGTTCCCGCACCAAAATGGGTTAAGGCAACCGGCCGGTTCCACGCGCTGCACAAGGTGCCCTTTTTTTTCACTTGAGCACCTGCCCCTCTAAATGTCTGTGCACGCCACTGAGCAAGGTGTTGCTGAAAAACAGAATGCATGCTCAGCAAATCTTCCCCAGGCGAATAAAGATTTGTGCTCAGCTCAGCGACTCCTATAATTGTACCAAATGTTATCCTGACAAAAAGCTTTATTGGGTTAAAGTGCAGTGATTTTTCATTAATGATGAACTACTATAAGTCTCAGTCCTGATCCATGGGGACCTGAAACTGAAAGGCAGTGAAAGCACACTTACAAATACAACCTGCTGAAGTTGTAATGTTGTCTCCCCCCCCCCCCCCCCCCCCAATGATAACAAAAATATGGTTTGTGTTAAAATCAATGTACACAATATTCCATCACAGACTAGCCTATAGTCTGCAAAAACAAATGGTAGGCCTAGTGTAGACTATTTCTTCTGCATGGTCAGATGATGTAATGGTGTCTGTCTGTGCATTGTATTCTGGTCCACACATCACATCCCACGTCCCACACTGAAAATAGCCAATCAACAAACTCACTCACATTGCATACAGCTTGTATTATTGTATATCTGCTATTTTCGATGATAAGTATACTGTATACTGAATCAGGCTTATAAGGCTATAGTTCTTGCATGATATTCCTCAATGTGCTTAACCTCAAAAATAATCAAAAATAAATACATAACCTGTCTGTGTGGAGTTTGCATGTTCTCCCCGTGTCCCCTAGGGTAGATACCCTCACAAAAACATGCCGTAATCCTGGTCTCTAAAACTACCTCCCCCTGGCCAGCCGGGGCGCCTGATGTAGGGGAAAGGAACTGGTCGGAATAACGTGTCCCTTCCACGCGCTACGTCCGGCCGGGGAAATTCCCCTCTGTCAGGTGAAAAGAAGCAGCTTGGACTCCTCATGCATAGAAGGAGGCATGAGGTCAGTCCGCTGCCCCCCCCAGGTTGGCAGAGGAAGTGTAGCGCCCAGGATTACATTAGATAATTGGCACTGGGTGAAAAATAAAACTGGGTTACAAAATCGTGGGATAAAAAATAAAAAATAAAATAAAAATAATCATAACGTAAAACATAAATTGTGTATAATAACAAAAAGCATCCCTCATCTCAGTCATCTACACGTGGCGTTGTGGTGCTGAGCCTCAGGCTGAATGGGTTGTATATAATGGGCTATATAGTGTCTTAATTGTCTTCTATATGCAATGTAACGTATTTGGTTGTAGCCTACTTAGCGTGTGCACACCGTTCTACGGTCACTGCACCACATAGGCTAAATTCCCTTTGTGTGCATCTATCCTATCGTCGGGGAAATAAGGTGTGTCTTATTGTGATGAACTTCTCGACCACACAACCCCACTGGCAGTGTGGCACGCTCAACCGCGCGCAGCCGCGGCGCACCGCAGCATGATGAAAGGAAACGCCACGTGTGCGCCAATCCAATCCAAAGCGTCGTTGGGTTGGGAGAGAGAGGAGCAGGTGGTTGTTCAGGCTGACGACTCGCACTGCAGGCAAGCAGCTCCGTCCTTGCATCGCTCGTATGCCCCGCGCAATTTACCTTCGAAAATGTAAGCGTCAAGTTCATCAATGCCACTGGAGAACAGTAGGCAATAGACTCTAATTGACTGCCACGTACTGTGTGCGCCCCACGGTGCTTTGTGTTTACTACAATGCAAAGACAGACCAGAGTCACCCCACGGACAGTGGTGCAGCGGAGAGGTTAGTCGGCTGTGCGCTGCTGGATGGGTGGCGGAGAGGAGCGAGCGGACATTTACGCATTTACCACCCCGACGGGCACCTTCTACCCCGAAGTGCACCTTTCTACACACCGTCAATGACCACCACGAAGACTAATAGACGCATATGATGTGTTTTTATTCCCTGCCGTTCAACATCCTCTCTCGGTTAAAGCCAACATCAGATTCGACCAAAAGGGCGTTGAGAGGTTCTTCATAAGGCTTTCCCCCCCCACACAGTATATAACGACGACCCAGGAGACGATTTCAAAATGAAATTTCCAATAGAGAATCCAAGAAAACCCGGGACCACGACCCCACCACCAGGTTTGTGTTACACATCGTTCAGGCTATTTTCGTTATAAGCGGCTATATTTGGATCCTGGCACAACAGTCTATTGACCCAATCAATATTATAGATGAATGCATATTTCCACATTTTGAGTGCAAGGAATTGGTTAAAGTTAATCAAACTTAATTAAGCCAGTGTAAACATATATGGTAGCCTATGCCAGCATCAGTTGCATGGATGCTATTCAATTTGAGAATGGTGCAAGCTGGTGTCAGTTTCAAACTGTTCTCTATCCATTTGCATTAGCCTATTCTACTGTGCAATATCTTCTTAACAGTCTGTTTCTATTCTGTGGATGCTATGTAATTCAAAAATTGCCTATTGCTGTTTCATAATAGACATGACAACCAAAAACCAAAACAGGGGTTACACTTGACAAAATTAATAATCAAGTCTCTCTATGCATATATCCTATATGGCAAAGATGTGGTCAACCTTCAGATTAGTTCAATTAAGACCATGTCTTCATTCTATGAATGTCTGATCAGTAGCCTAGTCCTTGCACGACTTTCTACCGCAGCCGTCTCACTTGGATGCTCCCCCCCCCCCTACATGCATTGCCAAGACAACCAAACAATGATTCTCACAAAAAAAACAACAACAACAAACTAATTGTTTATTGACCACACAATGGGTTTGTCTATAATCAATTTGGGGAAATGGCAATCGATCAACATGGAGATAATAGAAGCAGAAGTATAATTGTTTGATGCAGCAGTGATGTATAGGCTATACATTACCTCATCCGCTGGCGGGGTAGACCCCCCCCCCAATCACATGTGTATCACGTCCTTCCGCCTCACAGTCACACGACCACCACAACATCACGTTTTACTCAGCCGTATTGCAGCCATGTGCAGCTGATTTATGTCCCGAGTCTACCTTCTATAGGTAGAAACGCAAAGCTCAGTTTTTCACGTTTGCCCCCATGTCAAGTGTTGCCTGCATGGCTGCACACCACAGCATTAATTTGGAGGCACGATGTGTGCGGCTGTGCGCATCACAGAATTGCACCTGCCAGAGCCAGTGTGTGAGTGTAAGGAATGCATATTCTCCACATTGCTGCCGCCTGTGTTACATAAATCAAATCGAGCTAATTCCCTTTGGCCTTTGTGTGAGAGATGTGACACACAGTTGTCACGATTCTCTTACACATCATTGCGTGGGCTAATGACTGCATCTGAGATGAAGAAATTATGGGTGTTGCTGGTGGCAAATGAGTGTTGTTTCCAGACATGTGTGTGTGTGTGTGTGTGTGTGTGTGTGTGTGTGTGTGTGTGTGTGTGTGTGCGCGTGCGTGTGTGCGTGTGTGTGTGTGTGTGTGTGTGTGCGTGTGCGTGTGCGTGCGTGCGTGCACGCGTGTGTCCACCCAAGCTCCTCTTGTCCAGGTCTATCACAGGAGAGTCGTACATTATTTTGAACACTTACAGGCTTTACCCCATTCATACACTCACCTTAAGTACTAAAGATTATTTTACGATTGCACTTTGCTTGTAAGTTGCTCGGGATAAAAACACATGTGCTTAAACATGTAAATGTAAATGTAAGATGCTTTACGACAATTTTGCAGTTTATAGCCTATCCTAGCCTAGCGCTTTATAAGGTCACGTCCTCTGTGGGCTGGTGTGCTCATCGACGCTGGACGTTGTCCAGTGTTTGTGGTTGGCGTGGATGATGGACTGGTCTGGCAGAGCAGAGGATATTCCATCTCTCAGTTAGCTGTGCTTAATAGCTTTTGGTAAAACGCACAAAGACATTATACAGGTTCAGTCTTTTTCCCAGCAGCCCCTTCTGCTCCTGCGCAACGCTGCAGAATCCATCACTTTTCTTCCTCTCACACACACACACACACACACACACACACACACACACACACACACACACACACACACACACACACACACAGACAGTCAGACACACACACACACACACACACACACACACACACACACACACACCCTCTCCTGGCTCTTCATCACATACACAGAGAGAGACTCACGAGTAACCTGGACGGGTTTTTGACATTATTTCATCCGTCTGCGATGTCAAGGATATCTTAATTTCTTGTTGATTTTATAGCGTTCATCCAGTATGCTGCCATCACCTGTTGCACATCAGCTTGTTTGGCAGCAGTACCATTTCATTGCTTTGCACAGTCACCATTTATTTGCAGTGATAAACTACGGCAGTGGAGTGATAAAAGCACAGCATCAAAATTATGAGAACTGATGCACATTTTTAACAACATAGTTGTAGTTATAGTCATCGTTCTTGGTGTGCTTTAGAATGGGAAACTAAACACTGACATTATGTACAGGTGTGATAGAAAAACTGCAGCGAGCAGTTCACTTCTCCTCCTGCGCTGTTGTGGCAGTCCAGAGTGATCCGTGTTCTCTAGCCCTCCATCTTCTTTCATTCTGTCTCTTTGTCTCCCTCCCTTTTACTTCCACTCTCTCTTCCATTCTACCCTTTCAAAATCAATTGCTTCCAGTCAATGTTCCCTTTCTAAATCAATAGCAGTGACCGAGTTTAAACTCTATTGCATTCTTCTCACTCCTCCTGCTCGTGTCTGTAAATCACAGGATATGTAGAATGTGTGTATATTGTTTAATCTATTAAGACCCGATACCTACAAATGGCTTCTAAATCAGTGGTCACACTTAAGTCACATCAATAATAATGCATCGATATGTTGTGAGCTTGTAGATCGGCTATTTGAACTATTCAAGGTGATTTTCAAAATAGTAAAAAAGGCAAAGCAGTTTAGGTATAAGGGGTAAGGCACTGGCAAAAATAGGGCCCCATGAGTGCAAAGTGTGGCAGACTTGTGTTTGCAACGGCATGCCAGTAGTGGCATGGGTAGAAGGCATCTAAAAGGCACGTGTGTCACCTTGTAGAAGATCAATAGCACATACTTTATGGTGGAGACATGACACGTTCAATTGGCGGCTCTTTGCCCTCAAGCTAAAACTACAGTTCGATCAATCAGAAGTCTGAGGTCGAGAGCCGAATGCGAATGAAAATAAAAGCCTGAGTAGTGGGTACCTACCGAGGCTAGAGGAAATGAAACCCCTCACCAGCCCATTTCACTGCAATAGACGTATCCTTTCAGTTTTTGTTTCCTATCTTTGTCTCTGATTCAGCCTTATACCGGTACATAGTATGCCTTGCATTTTCAGTCACAAAGCGTTAAATAATCATCCATCGATGGAAAGTCTAGCTCTCTCATTTCTTACGGCAGATTCATGTGCGTAGAACATTTCAAGGGTAATCATTACTATTGGTGCATCTATAGGAGAGATCCCTGTTTTATTGTGTAGTTAATGTTTTATAGTGTTTCCAGTTTTATTTTGTTGCACTCAACCGTGTCGTCGTTTCAGTTCGGAAGTGCAATCTCACACAGTCACACAGAGCTTTTCATTCTGTAGCTCACGGTGAAATTAAACCTGCTTGTATGACTGCTGGGATTTAGCTTGATCTCATGTTATTATCATCACCTTGAAACCTAGTGTAAATGAAACGATGTGTATCAAAAATGGATACAGCACCACCCTGTATAAAAGATGGTTGGCAACCCTATGGCCTCACTGGGGATTTATGCTCATAACACCCCAGGCAGTGTTGCATTGCACATAACCTGTTGTCCATCAATATATATATTCTAATATTGTAATATTCTAATTATATTCTGGGCTTTCTGGCCATGTTACAAAAGTCAAATATTTGTTGAAAATAGTTGATCTACAAGCTTACAATGTGTCACATTGTTGTGGTGTGATTCTGAGCTTGTAGATTGGCTATTGTCGGTGAATATTTGTTGTATGCAGAGGGAAAAAAGAAGGGGACCAAGCAAGCAGGATTAAGTGGTTAATTAGTGTGTACTGTAGCCAGACGATTGGATATCTCTGCCTAATTGGATACATTCAAATTCACTGCATGAGCTTGGACAGCTCTGCGAAAGCGACCGGTGACAAAACCCTTGTTTTTGTTTAGGACACGCCTTCACCATTCAGTTTGGAGGGGGGGGTTTGGTCTCTGAATCGTTACCACCCACCTCTAGCCCTCACAGAATTAAAGCTCCACCAGACTGATCAGTAGGCGGAGATCTCTGAAAGTCTGGCTCCTCGGGACTAGTGGTTAATCAGCAAGGTAAACTGTAATGTGCATAGTCCACACGCCGCATATTTTAGCATTCTTTGCACCATGGTAGAAAACTAGAGGCATTGTGAGGAAAGGATATAAATAGAAATGGTGCAGATGAGAGAGAAAAAATTGCCTACGGCAACAATTGGCACAGATGCGGTGTCTTGACTTCTCCACCCTCAACTTCTGTTATTCTATCTCTTGTATTGTGCCCCTGCGTGAAATGCGCCTGAAATCAATATGAATGAACAAGTTGAGGAAATAAAATTGTGTTGTCCTTGTTGTAAAAACTTTTCTCCCCCCCGCCCTCACGCCCCCTCCTCCTCCTTCACTTCTGTTTTGCAGTGGCCGTCGGCGTCCAGCCCAACCTGGTACCCCCGAAGAAGATTCCGGCAGGCATAATGCAGTCCTGCCTGGTGCAGGCCAGCGTGGCCACCATGCAGAACCCCATGGGCTGCAGCGTGCCACGCATCTCCGTGCCCTCGCGGCCCGTCAGCATGGCGGTCAGCATCGACGGGGTGGGAGTGGCCGAGGGCACGGTGGCCGTCTTCACGGTGATGAAGTGGAAGACGGTGGTGGCCGTGTTCGTGGTGGTGGTGGCCTACCTGGTGGCCGGAGGCCTGGTGTTCCAGGGGCTGGAGCAGCCGTTCGAGAGCAACCAGAAGATCACCATCACGGCCGAGAAGGCGGCCTTCCTGCAGAGGCATCCCTGCGTGTCGCCTGCCGAGCTGGAGGCGCTCATCAAGGTAAGACATTCCGTCTCGCCAGCCAGCCCGCCCCGTGTGGACGCGGTCGATACTGGCGCTTTTCCTGTCCCTGGTGTGGACTCGGATCTACCGAAACCCGAGCGCCGTATTGATCCGAAGCTATTCAAAGCCCCTATGCATACAAACAATGTCAGCCGTCCTGGAATTGGATACAAACCACACAAAAAGGGGCCTGTGTGTTTAAAAACAGAAACCTGTAGAAGAGGGTTGCGGGTGTTCAAACATACTACACATGTCCTTGAAGTTTGGCGAATTAGAAAAATAAAGGCTGTGCTTTTAGGACGGGAAGGAGTGCCAATTTACTCCACTGCAAGGCTTCCTTCAATATAGGAAAACCTTTTTCTCAATTAAAGGAATTGACAACACTCACATGACGGGTCTTTCAGGTACTTTATTTAATAGGCACACACGCACATCTCATGCACGCGTTTCAGCACAAATACTTTATGCCTTCTTTTCACCCAATATACTGGTATATTATGTATCAAAGAAGTAGTTTACAAACAAACAGAAAACGAATGGAACAATCCTAGAATCGACCATTTCCTCTTAACTACTGTACATGAACCCTATTCTGGGGCGGACATTCGGAAGTCTTTGAATGAGTTGTCCAATTTGATCTGAAGCCTGAGCAGGTGTTAAAATAGTCAGTCAAACAAATGTATTTTTCCAAAAGTCTATGCTTGTGGACACCTGCCCTGCTGATGACTCTTAATTGCTAATTAAAATATTTGTGTGTGAAATGTCCGCTGTGTCCTTCAGCAAAACATGATGACAGCGCTCGAGTGTGACATCCTTCAGGTCCTGTCTGTAGCAGCCAGAAGCCCCCCCCCCCCCCCCCATGGCGATTCTTAATGTCACTAATTACTATTAGTGTATGTCTGGGAAAAACTGCATTGGATTTAAATAAAGATGACCTTTTCTGGCATTTCTGCTTAAAAATGTCTCTAGAGTGTAAAGCAACAGGGATGAGCCGCTGGCAGTAGAATGCTAAATAGTTTCTTCCCTCTGGACAATCAGGCTGATGGGCGAACAGGCCAGGAAAAAGAAAAAACTAAGCTTGGGAAATACTACCCGTACATAAGATGTACTGTAACACTAATGGCTCTTTTAGACTACAAGAACTGTGCCGTGCCGTGAGGCCCGTAAAATGTATTTCATGGCCGACCAAACGGGCCAACATCCTGTTGTCCACAACCTTTTGGGCGCCTCCCCCAGAGGCAAATGCAAAGGAAACATACAGCAGAGGGCGCTGTTTTTTTGCCAATGGGTTCCCAGAATGAAACCTTGCACATTGGGCCGACATAGGGGTTTGGAGATAGGTCTGGTATCTGTATGAGTGTGCTTCTGTCCTGTGATATAGGGAGGGGCTAGGTCTATACAGGCTACCCATTTCTGTGTGTCTGTTTCTACGTCGGGAGACTCGTCAATTCTGATTATTAAAGTGAAAATGAATTCACAGAGAGTCACAGTATATATACACAGTAGTAAAAGTGATGTATCCATTTGTACAAATGTATCCATTCAGGTCCACTTTGTTACATTTACACACTCAATCATTTTAGTGTGTATAGAGATACTGCAGCAGTATTATAAGAGGGACACGACTTGCGGAAAGGCATTTTGGAAAATGATTGCTGTGAGTCATACTCAAGCAATCGATGTGATCCCGTGAGAGCCACAGCGCACTATCTCCCTTGGTGATCTTCACACATTTTATTTCTTTACCTGGTAAATCCCTCCACTGCAGCAGTTAGACATCAATGTGCGCTTTGCTCACAGCTAATAATGGTAGTTTCTTGAGGACACTGAAAACATTTGTGAAATTTGTTTTTTGTGTATTAATTGCATGCGCCTCTGCACTTTAAAATTGTTGACCCCCGGCCTACGTAAAACAACACCTTTCTACGGATTAAATTGAATAACATTTATTTTTTTACGTGGAAGTGTGGATTGGGGTTTTCAGGAATTCACATAAAGGCAAAGCATTGAAAACCATATAGATTGTCTTTAGAATTAGTTACATGGATTGCAGTGACACACATTAGTAACAGTTCACAGGCATTATAGGTACAATTGATATACTGTATATCTTATAGCCTTGGTTAATTAAGTGGACTTCATGGGTTAGCCTACTCTACTCTGCCCAACCAATCTTTCCATTCTTTTGGCTGAGATGTTGAAATATGATCCCTCTGGGAAAAAACTAAAAAAGTCATAAAAATCTATTCAATTAAATTCAACTGAGCTTTATTGGCATGTGAAAACATACATTTACATTGCCAAAGCAAGTGTCAAATATAAAAACTCACCAAGAACCCCCTTAGCAGATTAAAGCCAGAACAAAACACTGGCTTGGCGTGAAAACACTTCAAAACAGCCATGTCTGAACTTAATTTGACTTGTATTGCGGCACTCCTACTTTGCAAGCTCCAATGCTGCCCCTTGTAAAAAAACCAAGGGTTTTCACTGGCCAGTTATTGACCCTGCGGCAGTGAAACACTGTATGATAATGGACAGGGTAATGCTGGACCAGACAAAGCCTTCATGGAATAGCATCATGTCCTATTTGTCATGTCCATTTGTGACTTCACACATGATAGTAGCAAATAATAGAAACACACAAAGTCGAGCCACACTCGGAGCTGAATAGCAATGGTGCGTATTTCAAACCACAAATAGGAATTAGTGCCTTGATTCTCAAGCACGGCGGGAGCGGTCGTTTGTCTTTCTTAGGCAAAACTAGGGGAATGGACTAAACCAGAGACACTTACTATCCAGTAATAGATTGATTGGCCTTTGAAAAGGCTTCTGGAGGGGAGAGAGAGAGAGAGAGACTGAGAGGCATTGCCCCTTTGAAAAGGCTTCTGGAGGGGAGAGAGAGAGAGGCAGAGAGAGAGAGAGAGAGCCCCTTTGAAAAGGCTTCTGGAGGAGAGAGAGGCAGAGAGAGAGAGAGAGAGAGAGAGAGAGAGGCAGTGGCAGGGAGTGTGAATGCAGTTGCTAAGGCTGACTGACTTCATGTGCCCATGCTGCTGCAGCAGATGTGTATTGCTTCTTGCGGAGAGGCTGTTGTAGGTAAAAGGAAAAATAAACTATATTGTTGATGGCTTCAACAACATGCAGACATGCATGCTGGGTTTTGCCATTTTCAGATGGGCTTTAAGTTTAAGCCAAGTTCAGATCAAAGCTTTCCAATGAAACAATACCATTTTAACCCTGATTAAAAATGTGATGGTGTTGTGCGCCAAAATTAGATTTACAATGCAGGCATTTAGCAGACGCTCTTAATCCAGTGCGATTTACAGTGAGCAGGAACAATACAAGGTAATACATCACATACATAGAAATAGTCATCGGAATCATAAGAAAGCTAAGAACATAATATATGTCTAACAGTAGATTCTGTGCAGTGAAGCTATGAGTAGGCCTATACAATATAGAGTGCTATGTGCTACGTCTACGTCTCATTATAAATAAATAAAATGCTAAATTATAAATCTAAATTACACCTGTATACACCTGTAGATGATCTGCAAGCCCACAACGTGTTGCATTTGAGACGCGTTGCTGGTTTGTAGATCGTCAATTTTCAACACACGACACCAACATACGACAACATACGACTCATAAATTGAGTGTTAGAGTGTTAGTGTAGAGAAAATTCTGCTATGAATTACCTCTGTACAATACTTAACTATGGACGGTAGCAGTGCTGCTGGACAGAACATTTCTGTTGTCGTGCATGCACATAGAATTCTACATAGATTTCCTACTGAAAACACCCTGAAATATTCAGCAACAGCTGTGCCTTCATTTCCACCCACACTCACGGATGTATGCCACAAAAAATGCCCACATCTTTAACACACCAGGCGTTAAATTAAGTCTTCAGGTCTTAAGAGCATCTGCCAGGGAATAAATTATTCATTGTTTTCATCCCGCAATATCTGATCAGCTAGCAGTGGTGGAAGAAGGCAGAGCCATGGTTTTCTTTGTTTAGTGTGCATATGGGGAGGGTGTTGAATGGTCCTTGGGTGCCTGCTTTGTTGTTAAGTATGAAAACAGTTTCCTTAATGTATATGGATCATGAGCTCATTCACGATCCCTATTAGGCTCTACTGAGTGCTGCACAATGGATCGCTGCCGGTGCAGGAGTGTGTTACATTAGGTTGTAATGTCAAAAGCTTGTAACGTCATCAATGGACTGGAGACACTTCCTCTAGCCTTACTCCTTGTTTTTGTTTTGAATATCAGCAGCTTGGCTTTGTATAACGTTCACACACACAGTAAAACCAGTGTTGCTAATTTGCAGGTTGCAGTATGCAGGACTCCAGGACCCCCAGTTTGATATACATCAGGCCATGGACCCCCATTTCAGTCAGGAACACTCACGTCATAAGTAGATTTGACCATTTATTGCAGCAAATGGAATATAGTTAAACTTGGCATTAATGGCTCCACTCTTAAGCTGTTTGCTGAATTTAGCTAAGCAGCATGCTAAGAAAAATCAGGGAACGCTATGCAAACCCCCCCACAGGTATACAAGAGCGGGCCCCTAGCAAGACATTTAATTCAGTTTGGAGCCATGCAAACATTTAATTTCAGTTAACTTCAGAGCCATGCACACACATAAACGTTTAAGTAATGTAAGACCCTGAACTATAATGTAGAGGCTGGGGTGGTGGAGGCAAGCTATGCCAGCAACAGCAGCAACAGCAGCAGCAGCAGGCAGCAGCAGCGTGTGGCAGCAATTGAAAAGAGATCCAGGGCTCCATCTTGCACCACCCCTTACCGCTTATCCCTAAACTTATTTGCCATTTTTTACTATTTTAAAACATTTAAAAATTGTTCAACTAGCCAATCTACATCGACACGTTGTTAGCTTGTAGATCGGCTATTTGTACTATTTTAAAATGTTTTAAAATAGTAAAAAATGACAAATAAGTTTAGGAATAAGGTGTAAGGGGCGCAAGATATAGGGCCCAGTGTAGGAGGGAGCCAGTGTCCTGCTTACAGCAAATTAAATGTGAAAGTTGACTGGATGGTGGCAGGAGCAATAGAGGCAGATGATAAACACCGTTGGGATGTTTGCCAAATCCTCTGGCTTCCAAACCCCAGAGACAGAACCTTGAGGACAGGAAGGCTGACACCAAGGCCATAGAACCCTGCTGGGGAGAGATACAGTATATCCTGAACTCAAAACAAGTCAAGAGTCATGGTTCATTTCTATGGGACATTTCACCAAACAAAAGAAACAAATTATGTTGGTGGTTTGGTTTAAAATACTGGTAATGCTATGCATCCATAAGACCAGCCATAAAATATGAATGAAACCGAGAGCAAACTACTATGCTACCTATAATGCATAATCAAAATCAGTATTTCAGACTACCTGTTCCATTGAACTCAGACACACACTGTATTTAATATTTAGTCAACTTTCTTTTATTGGTTTTCTTATTTATTTTGGATTTGACATTAAATGCATTAAACCATCCCTATGTGGAAAAATTGTCATTTGAATTCAAGTTTAACGTGAATTTGCCTAATACATATTTTGTGCAAGTGCAATTCTCTACACAGTACACACTCTAAATACTTCATTGACTGGGGTCCCAGCTTCCATTGTGAACTTAATGAATCTGCTATTTTTACAGAATGTTCGCATATTTTCATAAAATGTCTGCCTATTTATGACCTGCACAGAATATGGACGTATAGGGACGGTATAGTGTTCATCTATATAACTTAGTTATAGTATGTATGCAGTGGTGCAGAAGTGCACTGACACCAGAGATTAAACCTCGTTGAAATGTTTTTCTGCTTATTCTAGGAGCGACACAGTAAAACCCCCGGTGATACGTTGTCAATTTGTGACACTGAGAGTGTGCAAATGTAACCAAATGGACCCTATTTCTAGTGGTGTAAAGTAACTATGTACATTTACTTAAGTACTGTACTTAAGTACAATTTTGAAGGTATTTGTACTTTACTTGAGTATTTCCAATTTCCAATACTTTTAGGCTACTTAGTTCTACTAGTCCACTACATCTTAGACAGTACTTTTACTCCACTACATTTATTTGAGAACTTGAATTACTACTTTGTAGTTTTTGATTATTATGACAGAACATACAATAACCACTTCACAAGTACATTTTGATTAACGGACTTTTACTTGTAATGGAGTACTTCTACATGGCCGTATTGATACTTTACTTAAGTAATACATGTGAGTACCTTTTCCATCACTGCCTATTTCCAGACATGGTCCGTCTCTCTCCTCTCCTCTCCAGACTTGGTCCATCTCTCTCCTCTCCTCTCCAGACTTGGTCCGTCTCTCTCCTCTCCTCTCCAGACTTGGTCCATCTCTCTCCTCTCCTCTCCAGACTTGGTCCGTCTCTCTCCTCTCCTCTCCAGACTTGGTCCATCTCTCTCCTCTCCTCTCCAGACTTGGTCCGTCTCTCTCCTCTCCTCTCCAGACTTGGTCCATCTCTCTCCTCTCCTCTCCAGACTTGGTCCGTCTCTCTCCTCTCCTCTCCAGACTTGGTCCGTCTCTCTCCTCTCCTCTCCAGACTTGGTCCGTCTCTCTCCTCTCCTCTCCAGACTTGGTCCGTATCTCTCCTCTCCTCTCCAGACTTGGTCCATCTCTCTCCTCTCCTCTCCAGACTTGGTCCATCTCTCTCCTCTCCTCTCCAGACTTGGTCCATCTCTCTCCTCTCCTCTCCAGACTTGGTCCGTATCTCTCCTCTCCTCTCCAGACTTGGTCCGTCTCTCTCCTCTCCTCTCCAGACTTGGTCCGTCTCTCTCCTCTCCTCTCCAGACTTGGTCCGTCTCTCTCCTCTCCTCTCCAGCAGCATATTATAGGCTGTGTGGAATGGTTATTGAGCCACTTTAGCTCTGTAATGCACTCTCTGCTGAGACCATAGTTTTACGTGAACACGTCCTACTGGATCTGCATTGCTCAAAGGGAACGCAATATTAAGACACTGATGGCAGCATACCAAAGAAACCTTTAGCTTAACCTGTTGTCAACATCACGAAGCTAAAGGCAGGCTCTGGGGTCACTGCTGTTCATAAGCCTCCTTCCAGCCATCTCAGTTGGATGTATTATTTCACTTCTCTCTCTAGCTCAAAAAACTACAAGAAAAGCTCAAGTGAAATGGTAGTCTATACTCTACTACTAATAATAGATGGATGGATGGATCAATTCCCAGTCACGTTTTGATAGCTTGTAGGTCTGCTATTTTTGCCAAATGTTTGTGTACCAGCGCAGCATTACATCATGTGCAAAGGTGTAGGATAAGGCTTCACTTAATTGCTCAATCACTTGTACAGCAAACTGCTTAGTTTTTAGTTCTTTAATCTGAGTTTCTTGTACATTTAGCTCACTGCGGCAAAGCTACTTTTGAATGGATGGATAGATGGTTGGCGTGACCTCAGTAAGGGGCAATACAGATCAACTCCCAATCACATTGTGAGCTTGTAAATTTCCTATTTTTGCCGAATGTTCGCCCATTTTTGCCTAACAAAACCCAGTCAAATAAAACGCTGAATCGTATTATGCCCCGTCTCATTTGCGGATCATCCATGTGGGACACTCTGGAGGCTTCAGGGGAGGTGAAGCGGTACCCTGGGCAACCAACTGCAGAGTTTACTGCGTCAAAGGTCTTAGTCATCACAGCACATTGCATAATTACAAAACAAACCCTGGAGACAGGGGCAGAGCTTGAGTCTCAGCACTCAGCGGATGGAGACATCTCATGGAGCCATTCTGATAAAAATAAATAATTTGAACACAAATTATAACTTAATGAGCCGAGCAAACCGCAAGACAAAGGACACAAAAACGGAAACCGGTCAGTTGTGATACTAATGGGCAAACCAAGGAGAGCACACATCACTCAAAATATATGGACTGGTTAATGGTTTGGTTCAGCACCACTGGCAATGGACAGCGACAGGCCATGTGTGCTGTGACCCAGCACCATGCCTTTTACACAGTACACACAGGGATAAAATACCTAGAGAGAGCAAAGCAGCATATCTGACCGTCTCAGTCTGCACAGAGGCAGTATCCGTAGAGCAAATCTCAACACTACAGTTGGGAAGAGAGAGAACGCACATGCAATTCAACAATGGAATGACAAATTACGTTTGCGGTTGACAAATGAGTTGTGATTTTGTAGACCACCCTGCCTTGTTATATATAGTTGCAATCGAACACAAACGGTTCTTCGCAGTGAGAAAGAGAACTTTGTAATTGGTGGAATACAAGGGTGTAACACAGCTCAGCTGTGCATAACTTATCACTAGCACAGACTGATTCAAGCATCCGTGCAGTGCGGCTAGAAAGCTCTCTGTCATTTTGATTGGCACAGTGTATTCAGCAAGAGAGATTGTAACTGGAACGTCTGCTCGGGGAAAGAGATGTTGTTTTGGTGCATGCTGTGGCTGTATAATGCAATTATGAGTGGAAATGGTGACTAGTACATAATTAGGAAGTTCTTTAGTGCCAGTGGGGCATGTACTTAGGTGTAGGAAAAGGCTTCGCTTAATTGCTCAATCACTTGTTAAGCAAACCTCTTGTTTTTTAGATTTCACTAATCTGAGTAAAAATAAAACTAACAAGGCGCTTCATATCTACTTGTATATTTAGCTCACTGCAGCAAATCTATAATTGAAACACCATTTCTTAGGGTTCAGTGCTTCACGAGGAGATCAACTGATGCCTGTCCGTCCTTGCTTTGTCCTTCAGCCAACTGCACACCTATTCCTCACGCCCTGAGAGAACATCCGCACACCGAGTCCCATCTGTTAGCGGTGGCATCACTCAGGGCACACTGCCACAGAGTGTGACTGCTATGGCCATAAAGGCCTGCCTGGCACTGCCTGACATTGCTGGTCACTGCTCTGCCCGGCACTGCCTACCAAAGGAACACACAAGAAACCAAGAGTTGAAGTTGAACCAAACTTTACAGAGGTACACCTCACTACGGGGCAATAAAACCACAACTAAGGTTCTTAAACACTAACTGAAACTAATTCTCAGGAACATGGACAAATGAACAGGCAACTCAATCAAAGGCTCATATTATAACCACAGACCACATTTTGTCATACGTACATGCTACTTCCTTTGTGTGTCTTCCCAGCATTCTATAGATGCTCTGAATGCTGGGGTGAATCCCAACGGAGATACATCCTACAACTCCAGCCACTGGGACCTAAGCAGTGCCTTCTTCTTCGCTGGTACCGTCATCACAACAATAGGTAAGTGTACCAAGGACACTGCAGTGGATTGCAGCAAGAGATGACTCACCGACTCGCACAACTTTGAAAACACGACAGAGAGCAAAGACGGAGTTCAGACTATAGACTGTAAAGAATATGGACAAAGGGAGCCGTGACAGTAAACCCATTTGGTTTCTGCAGACCAGTTTTTAAACCACTATTCCCAAAAAACTACCAAAATCTAATGCTATTGGGTTGGAGTGGAGCGAGGGAGTCTAACTCTGTGAGTGTACATTAAGGGTTCCGCTTGTATGCTCTCAGAGTAATGGGGGTCCTTGAAATTAAAACGTTCGAGGACCAGTGGCATAAGAAACTGACTTTTGGCAGATCTTTATTGAGAAGGATAGAATGATAGCTTAGAGTAGAAAAGACTATTTATGTTTGTGGCTTTGGTCTGTGGGTTTGGTGAATACGGTGGACTCATTACAGATTACCCATGTCAAAAAGCTCACTTGGTGACTATCACATTACATAGCGTATTCAATTGAATCAATACAAGTATTGAGATACTGTGAAAAGGCCTGGCGATTACATTTAGTACCATTTCCAGCATCATATGTCTGGAGAAAGAAATCTTTGTCATGAAGAAATAAAAAAAATCAGTTGGGAAAGTTGTGGATGTGATGTGTTGTGAGCTTGTACATCGCCTATTTTCAGCACCCACATTTTGGTTGCACAATACCTCAGTTTATTGTCCTCAAGTTTCATGCATTGGCTGCACTTGACATGTTTTACACCCAGATCCATCATTTGTTCTGTACCGCCACTGTTTGTAAACAATGCTATCCATCTCACTGGCCAAATTTAACAGCTCAGAATCAAAATGGCATCCTGTCACCAGGCTGATAGATTGAACAACTAGAAAAAGTACTCACGTGTGTTAAGCAAGTAAACATATCAATACCGCAATGTAGAAATACTCTGTTCCACTTACAAGTACAAGTCCGGAATGCAAAATGTATTTGAGTACAAAAGTATTGGTATCAAAATGTAATTAAAGTACCAAAAGTAGAAAGTACTGCTTACTGTATGTAGAATGTCCCCATTTCAGTTTTCAAATGTATACAATATATAAAGAATCTTTTGAAAATAGCAGACCTACAAGCTCATAATGTGTCGCATCGTGACACATTGTGAACTTGTAGATCGGCTATTTTCAAATGGCTGATCTATATAGGGTTAACACAATCTATAAACTAGTAACTAAAAGTTTACAAATACCGGTAATTGTAGTCAAGTAAAAGAACAATATTTGCCTCTGAGACTTGGAGTAGAAGTTAAAGTACTGAAAGAAATTGGAAATTCTCAGCTAAAGTAAAGAATACCTCAACATTGTACATAAGTACAGTACTTGAGTACATGTACTGTATTGAGTTTGTGCTTAATTTGTGTAAATTCTACAAACTTTTAATAAATATTTCAATCAATCAATCAAAGTACTTATAGACTTTCCACCACTGAGCTGCATATCCGTCCCTTCCAGCACTAACTTGAGTTTTTACCAAAAAGTCATGACGTTGTTATATATTACTTGTTTCATAATATTGGAATATTACATCCTTGAGTAGTGAGCTCTCTTCTATAATTTATATCAGTAGTAGTAGTAGCAGTATTACTTTTACACATCAACTTAATTATTGATTACCATGCATATGGGTCCAAATCTTTTCCCTCTATGTTGTGCATATGCAAAATGGGTTTTACCACTGCGAAGGGTGAATCCGGCCCTGCATAAGATATATGTGAAGGAATCTTGACTTGACTGTATCCCTAAACTACATGGTTTGTATGCATATACCATATTCAAGCAGCCATACCAATATTGGTCTTCATCTTGTAGAAATATAGGATTGAAATCATACCAGAGACCTTACCAGAATATTATTAACCCATTCTGACCTGAGATCAGATCAGTGGTTAGAAATACCACTGGATTAAT